>NC_133536.1:204070522-204370522 GCF_048544455.1 Silene latifolia | reverse complement strand
CAGCATTCGTCGAACCACGGATAATCGTGAAAAATGGATTAATGCTCGTTTAATGCTCGTTATTATAGGCTGAATCGAATAGGTTAACTCCTGAAATGACCTCGGACGCGTGATAGATAAACCGGGAGAAAAACAAACAGGGTCCGATACGACCTACCGAACGGCTCAAATTGAAGTGTATAATACACGGATTTTCGGGATTCCAGGGTCCCAGAACAAAATTCTCCGGAAATCACATAGAAAGTTCCTCGGGTAAGATAAAGAAGACACACAAAATTTGAGTATCAACTGAAGACATTTGGGGGTGCGGGTATGCCATAAACCAGCATTCGTCGAATCTCAGATAATCGTGAAAATGGAGTAATGCTCATTTAATGCTCGTTATTAGAGGCCGAATCGAATAGGTTAACTCCTGAAATGACCTCGGACGCGTGATAGAAAAACCGGGAGAAAAAGAAACTGGGTCCGATACGACCTCCTGAACGACTCAAATTGAAGTGTATAATACACGGTTTTTAGGGATTCAAGGGTCCTGGAACAAAATACTCCGGAAATCACATAGAGAGTTCCTCGGGTAAGATATAGCGGCCACGCTAAATTTGAGTAGCAACGGAAGACATTGGGGGGAGCAGTATACAATAAACCATCATTCGTCGAACCAAAGCGATAATCGTGAAAAATTGAGTAATGCTCGTTTAATGCTCGTTATTAGAGGCTGAATCGAAAGGTTAGCTTTTGAATTGACCTCGGACGCGCGATAGAAAAACCGGGAGAAAAAGAAACCGGGTCCGGTATGACCTCCTGAACGGCTCAAATTGACGTGTATAATACACGGTTTATCGGGATTCCAGGGTCCCGGAACAAAATTCTCCGGAAATCACATAGAAAGTTCCTCGGGTCAGATAAAGCGGCCACGCAAAATTTGAGTAGCAACGGAAGACATTTGGGGGTGCCGGTATACCATAAACCAGCATTCGCCGAACCTCGGATAATCGTGAAATATGGATTAATGCTCGTTATTAGAGGCTAAATCGAATAGGTTAACTCCTGAAATGACCTCGTACGCGTGATAAATAAATCGAGAGAAAAAAAAATTGGGTCTTGTATGACCTCCCGAGCGGCTGAAATTGAAATGTATAATACACGGTTTTTCGGGATTCCAGGGTCCCGGAACAAAATTCTCCGGAAATCACATAGAAAGTTTCTCGGGTAAGATTAAGCGGCCACACAAAATTTAAGTAGCAGCGGAAGACATTTGGGGGTGCCGGTATGCCATACACCAGCATTCGTCGAACCACGGATAATCGTGAAAAATTGATAAATGCTCGTTTAATGCTCGTTATTAGAGGCTGAATCGAATAGGTTAGCTTCTGAAATAACCTCGGGCGCGTGATAGAAAGACAAGGAGAAAAGAAACTGGGTCCGGTATGACCTCCCGAACGGCTCAAATTGACGTGTATAATACACGGTTTTTCGGGATTCCAGGGTCCCGAAACAAAATTCTCCGGAAATCACATAGAAGGTTCCTCGGGTCAGATAAAGCGGCCACGCAAAGTTAGAGTAGCAACGGAAGACATTTTGGGGTGCCGGTATGCCATAAACCAGCATTCATCGAACCTCGGATAATAGTGAAAAATGGATTAATGCTCGCTTAATGCTCGTTATTAGAGGCTGAATCGAATTGGTTAACTCCTGAAATGACCTCGGAGGCATGATAGAAAAACCAAGAGAAAAGGAAACTAGGTCCGTTACGACATCCCGAACGGCTCAAATTGTAGTGTATAATACACGGTTTTTCGGGATTTAGGTTCACGGAACAAAATTCTCCGAAAATCACATAGAAAGTTCCTCGGATCAGATAAAGCGGCCACTTAAAATTTGAGTAACAACGGGAGACATTTGGGGGTCTTTGGTATGCCATAAACCAAAGATTCGTCGAACCCGGATAATCCTGAAAAATTTATTAATGCTCGTTAATGCTCGTTATTAGAGGCTGAATCGAACAGGTTAACTGCTGAAATGACCTCGGACGCGTGGTAGAAAAACCGGGAGAAAAAGAAACTAGGTGCGGTACGACATCCCGAACGGCTCAAATTGAAGTGTATAATACACGGTTTTTCGGGACTCCAGGGTCCCGGAACAAAATTCTCCGGAAATCAGATAGAAAGTTCCTCGGGTCAGATAAAGCGGCCACTCAATATTTGAGTAGCAACGGAAGACATTTGGGGGTGCCGGTATGCCATAACCAGCATTCATCGAACCTCGGATAATCGTGAAAATGGATTAATGCTCGTTATTAGAGGCTGAATCGAATAGGTTAACTCCTGAAATGACCTCGGACGCGTGATAGAAAAACTGGGAGAAAAAGAAACTGGTTCCGGTACGACCTCCTGAACGGCTCAAATTGAAGTGTATAATACACGGTTTTTCGAGATTCCAGGGTCCCGGAACAAAATTCTCCGGAAATCACATATAAAGTTCCCCGGGTTAGATAAAGCGGCCACGCAAAATTTGAGTAGCAACGGAATACACTTGGGGGTGCCAGTATACCATAAACCACCATTCGTCGAACCTAGGATAATCGTGAGAAATGGATTAATGCTCGTTATTAGAGGCTGAATCGAATAGGTTAACTCCTGAAATGACCTCGGACGCGTGATAGAAAAACCGGTAGAAAAAGAAACTGGGTCCGATACGACCTCCTGAACGGCTCAAATTGAAGTGTATAATACACGGTTTTTAGGGATTCAAGTGTCCCGGAACAAAATTCTCCAGAAATCACATAGAAAGTTCCTCGGGTCAGATAAAGTGGCCACGCTAAATTTGAGTAGCAACGGAAGACATTGGGAGGTGCCGGTATGCCATAAACCAAAGATTCGTCGAACCACGGATAATCGTGAAAAATGGATTAATGCTCGTTTAATGCTCGTTATTATAGGTCAATCGAATAGGTTAACTCCCGAAATGACCTCGGACGCGTGATAGAAAAACCGGGAGAAAAAAAAAACAGGTCCGATACGACCTACCGAACGGCTCAAATTGAAGTGTATAATACACGGATTTTCGGGATTCCAGGGTCCCAGAACAAAATTCTCCGGAAATCACATAGAAAGTTCCTCGGGTAAGATAAAGAAGACACACAAAATTTGAGTATCAACTGAAGACATTTGGGGGTGCGGGTATGCCATAAACCAGCATTCGTCGAATCTCAGATAATCGTGAAAATGGAGTAATGCTCATTTAATGCTCGTTATTAGAGGCCGAATCGAATAGGTTAACTCCTGAAATGACCTCGGACGCGTGATAGAAAAACCGGGAGAAAAAGAAACTGGGTCCGATACGACCTCCTGAACGACTCAAATTGAAGTGTATAATACACGGTTTTTAGGGATTCAAGGGTCCTGGAACAAAATACTCCGGAAATCACATAGAGAGTTCCTCGGGTAAGATATAGCGGCCACGCTAAATTTGAGTAGCAACGGAAGACATTGGGGGGAGCAGGTATACAATAAACCATCATTCGTCGAACCAGCGATAATCGTGAAAAATTGAGTAATGCTCGTTTAATGCTCGTTATTAGAGGCTGAATCGAAAGGTTAGCTTTTGAATTGACCTCGGACGCGCGATAGAAAAACCGGGAGAAAAAGAAACCGGGTCCGGTATGACCTCCTGAACGGCTCAAATTGACGTGTATAATACACGGTTTATCGGGATTCCAGGGTCCCGGAACAAAATTCTCCGGAAATCACATAGAAAGTTTCTCGGGTAAGATTAAGCGGCCACACAAAATTTAAGTAGCAGCGGAAGACATTTGGGGGTGCCGGTATGCCATACACCAGCATTCGTCGAACCACGGATAATCGTGAAAAATTGATAAATGCTCGTTTAATGCTCGTTATTAGAGGCTGAATCGAATAGGTTAGCTTCTGAAATAACCTCGGGCGCGTGATAGAAAGACAAGGAGAAAAGAAACGGGTCCGTATGACCTCCCGAACGGCTCAAATTGACGTGTATAATACACGGTTTTTCGGGATTCCAGGGTCCCGAAACAAAATTCTCCGGAAATCACATAGAAGGTTCCTCGGGTCAGATAAAGCGGCCACGCAAAGTTAGAGTAGCAACGGAAGACATTTTGGGGTGCCGGTATGCCATAAACCAGCATTCATCGAACCTCGGATAATAGTGAAAAATGGATTAATGCTCGCTTAATGCTCGTTATTAGAGGCTGAATCGAATTGGTTAACTCCTGAAATGACCTCGGAGGCATGATAGAAAAACCAAGAGAAAAGGAAACTAGGTCCGTTACGACATCCCGAACGGCTCAAATTGTAGTGTATAATACACGGTTTTTCGGGATTTAGGTTCACGGAACAAAATTCTCCGAAAATCACATAGAAAGTTCCTCGGATCAGATAAAGCGGCCACTTAAAATTTGAGTAGCAACGGGAGACATTTGGGGGTGCTGGTATGCCATAAACCAGCATTCGTCGAACCTCGGATAATCCTGAAAAATTTATTAATGCTCGTTAATGCTCGTTATTAGAGGCTGAATCGAACAGGTTAACTGCTGAAATGACCTCGGACGCGTGGTAGAAAAACCGGGAGAAAAAGAAACTAGGTGCGGTACGACATCCCGAACGGCTCAAATTGAAGTGTATAATACACGGTTTTTCGGGACTCCAGGGTCCCGGAACAAAATTCTCCGGAAATCGCATAGAAAGTTCCTGGGGTCGATAAAGCGGCCACGCAATATTTGAGTAGCAACGGAAGACATTTGGGGGTGCCGGTATGCCATAACCAGCATTCATCGAACCTCGGATAATCGTGAAAATGGATTAATGCTCGTTATTAGAGGCTGAATCGAATAGGTTAACTCCTGAAATGACCTCGGACGCGTGATAGAAAAACTGGGAGAAAAAGAAACTGGTTCCGGTACGACCTCCTGAACGGCTCAAATTGAAGTGTATAATACACGGTTTTTCGAGATTCCAGGGTCCCGGAACAAAATTCTCCGGAAATCACATATAAAGTTCCCCGGGTTAGATAAAGCGGCCACGCAAAATTTGAGTAGCAACGGAATACACTTGGGGGTGCCAGTATACCATAAACCACCATTCGTCGAACCTAGGATAATCGTGAGAAATGGATTAATGCTCGTTATTAGAGGCTGAATCGAATAGGTTAACTCCAGAAATGACCTCGGACGCGTGATAGAAAAACCGGTAGAAAAAGAAACTGGGTCCGATACGACCTCCTGAACGGCTCAAATTGAAGTGTATAATACACGGTTTTTAGGGATTCAAGTGTCCCGGAACAAAATTCTCCGGAAATCACATAGAGAGTTCCTCGGGTAAGATATAGCGGCCACGCTAAATTTGAGTAGCAACGGAAGACATTGGGGGAGCCAGTATACAATAAACCAAAGATTCGTCGAACCAGGGATAACCGTGAAAAATGGATTAATGCTCGTTTAATGCCCGTTATTAGAGGCTGAATCGAAAGGTTAGCTTTCGAATTGACCTCGGACGCGTGATAGAAAAACCGGAGAAAAAGAAACTGGTCCCGTATGACCTCCCGAACGGCTCAAATTGATGTGTATAATACACGGTTTTTCGGGATTCGGGGTCCCGGAACAAAATTCTCCGGAAATCACATAGAAAGTTCCTCGGGTCGAATAAAGCGGCCACGCAAAATTTGAGTAGCAGCGGAAGACATTGGGGTTGCCGGTATGCCATAAACCAAAGATTCGTCGAAACTCGGATAATCTTGAAAAATGGATTAATGCTTGTTTAATGCTCGTTATTAGAGGCTGAATCGAATAGGTTAACTCCTGAAAAGACCTCAGACGCGTGATAGAAAACCAGGAGAAAAAGAAACTGGGTCCGGTACGACATCCCGAACGGCTCAAATTGAAGTGTATAAATACACGGTTTTTCGGGATTCCATGGTCCCGGAACAAAATTCTCCGGAAATCACATAGAAATTTCCTCGGGTCAGATAAAGAGGCCACGCAAAATTTGAGAAGCAACGGAAGACATTTGGGGGTGGCGGTATGCCATAAACCAGCATTCATCGAACCTCGGATAATAGTGAAAAATGGATTAATGCTCGCTTAATGCCCGTTATTAGAGGCTGAATCGAATTGGTTAACTCCTGAAATGACGTCGGACGCATGATAGAAAAACCGGGAGAAAAAGAAACTGGGTCCGATACGACCTCCCGAACGGCTCAAATTGAAGTGTATAATACACGGTTTTTAGGGATTCAAGGGTCCCGGAACAAAATACTCCGGAAATCACATAGAGAGTTCCTCGGGTAAGATAAAGCGGCCACGCTAAATTTGAGTAGCAACGGAAGACATTGGGGGGTGCCTGTATGCCATACACCAGCATTCGTCGAACCTCGGATAATCGTGAAAAATGAATTAATGCTCGTTATTAGAGGCTGAATCGAATATTTTAACTCCTGAAATGACCTCGGACGCCTAATAGAAAAACCGAGAGAAAAAGAAACTGGGTCCGGTACGACCTCCCAAACGGCTCAAATTGAAGTGTATAATACACGTTTTTTCGGTATTCCAGGGTCCCGGAACAAAATTCTCCGGAAATCACATAGAAAGTTCCTCGTGTCAGATAAAGCGGCCACGCAAAATTTGAGTAGCAACGGAAGACATTTGGGGGTGCGGGTATGTCATAAACCAGCATTCGTCGAACCTCGGATGATCGTGAAAAATTGATTAATGCTTGTTTAATGCTCGTTATTAGAGGCTGAATCGAATAGGTTAACTCTTGAAATGACCTCGAACGCGTGATAGAAAAACCAGGAGAAAAAGAAACTAGGTCCGGTACGACATCCCGAACGGCTCAAATTGAAGTGTAAAATACACGGTTTTTCGGTATTCTAGGTTCCCGGAACAAAATTCTCCGGAAATCACATAGAAAGTTCCTCATGTCAGATAAAGCGGCCACGCAAAGTTTGAGTAGCAACGGAAGACATTTGGGGGTGCCAATATGTCATAAACCAGCATTCGTCAAAACTCGGATAATCTTGAAAAATTGATTAATGCTCGTTATTAGTGGCTGAATCGAATAGGTTAACTCCTGAAATGACCTCGGAGGCATGATAGAAAAACCGGGAGAAAAGGAAACTAGGTCCGTTACGACATCCCGAACGGCTCAAATTGTAGTGTATAATACACGGTTTTTCGGGATTTAGGTTCACGGAACTAAATTCTCCGAAAATCACATAGAACGTTCCTCGGATCAGATAAAGCGGCCACTTAAAATTTGAGTAGCAACGGGAGACATTTGGGGGTGCTGGTATGCCATAAACCAGCATTCGTCGAACCTGGGATAATCCTGAAAAATTTATTAATGCTCGTTAATGCTCGTTATTAGAGGTCAATGTGTTAACTCTGAAATGACCTCGGACGCGTGGTAGAAAAACCGGGAGAAAAAGAAACTAGGTGCGGTACGACATCCCGAACGGCTCAAATTGAAGTGTATAATACACGGTTTTTCGGGACTCCAGGGTCCCGGAACAAAATTCTCCGGAAATCAGATAGAAAGTTCCTCGGGTCAGATAAAGCGGCCACTCAATATTTGAGTAGCAACGGAAGACATTTGGGGGTGTCGGTATGCCATAATTAGCATTCATCGAACCTCGGATAATCGTCAAAATGGATTAATGCTCGTTTAATGCTCGTTATTAGAGGATGAATCGAATAGGTTAACTCCTGAAATGACCTCGGACGCGTGATAGAAAACCTGGGAGAAAAAGAAACTGGTTCCGGTACGACCTCCTGAACGGCTCAAATTGAAGTGTATAATACACGGTTTTTCGAGATTACAGGGTCCCGGAACAAAATTCTCCGGAAATCACATATAAAGTTCCTCAGGTTAGATAAAGCGGCCACGCAAAATTTGAGTAGCAACGGAATACACTTGGGGGTGCCAGTATACCATAAACCACCATTCGTCGAACCTAGGATAATCGTGAGAAATGGATTAATGCTCGTTATTAGAGGCTGAATCGAATAGGTTAACTCCTGAAATGACCTCGGACGCGTGATAGAAAAACCGGTAGAAAAAGAAACTGGGTCCGATACGACCTCCTGAACGGCTCAAATTGAAGTGTATAATACACGGTTTTTAGGGATTCAAGTGTCCCGGAACAAAATTCTCCGGAAATCACATAGAGAGTTCCTCGGGTAAGATATAGCGGCCACGCTAAATTTGAGTAGCAACGGAAGACATTGGGGGGAGCCGGTATACAATAAACCAGCATTCGTCGAACCAGGGATAACCGTGAAAAATGGATTAATGCTCGTTTAATGCTCGTTATTAGAGGTCAATCGAAAGGTTAGCAATCGAATTGACCTCGGACGCGTGATAGAAAAACCGGGAGAAAAAGAAACTGGGTCCGGTATGACCTCCCGAACGGCTCAAATTGATGTGTATAATACACGGTTTTTCGGGATTCCAGGGTCCCGGAACAAAATTCTCCGGAAATCACATAGAAAGTTCCTCGGGTCAGATAAAGCGGCCACGCAAAATTTGAGTAGCAACGGAAGACATTTGGGGATGTCGGTATGCCATAAACCAGCATTCGCCGAACCTCGGATAATCGTTAAATATGGATTAATGCTCGTTATATACTCGTTATTAGAGGCTGAATCGAATAGGTTAGCTTCTGAAATAACCTCGGGCGCGTGATAGAAAGACCGGGAAAAAAAGAAACTGGGTCCGGTATGACCTCCCGAACGGCTCAAATTGACGTGTATAAATACACGGTTTTTCGGGATTCCATGGTCCCGGAACAAAATTCTCCGGAAATCACATAGAAATTTCCTCGGGTCAGATAAAGAGGCCACGCAAAATTTGAGTAGCAACGGAAGACATTTGGGGGTGTCGGTATTGTGACACCCCTCGATAGGGCATCAAAATTAAAGCGGAAAATACGAGATTTTTAAAACCTTTTTAAAAGCTTAAAGTGCGAAATCCACCATAAGCGATCAAACAAAAATGAAAAGAAAGATAATTAAGTTTTACAATTTAAAACAAGTGCGTTGGGGAAAAGATATCCCACGAATAAACACAAGTCTAACGATAGGTGAGTCTAAGCAACCTATAACTAAGGTCCAAGGGTCAACGTTCTCGCTAGCTCACACGTCTTCCCCATAATCTGCATCACAAACCTGTCATTCACGTAAACATGAACGCCACAGTCAGTGGGGAGTAACTCAGGGTTCTCCCAGCCACAATATGTCGAAATGCACATAAGCAAGAACTTAATTAAACATATTAATCATGCATCATACTTGAATGATATGAACAAGGGAACATAACGATAATCATGACGATATAGGCATGTTGCATTCTTAATGAGATAGGCATCGAATCATATGAAGAAAGTAAATAACGGATCAATTAAATAGAAAATACATGGATGGAAACCAATAGCCATTCCTTTGAAAACCTCTCAACAACCATAGCACGGGACGTGGCTACTAATGTCACATTCATACTTATGGCTTACATCTCACCATAAGAACGGATGGGAACATCAATCCCGGCAATCATATCGCAACTAGGGGCTTGCATCACACCACTAGTATCCGATAGGACCAAGACTCTCACTATCAAGCATAGAAGACGTGCACTCTCGTATATAAGAACACACCAATGACCGTAACAAGCAAGACATTTACAAGCTTTGACTCAAAACAAGACAACCCTCTAAACTCCAACCTCTTGGTAGGACGACGATCATAATACGGTCCTAGTCTAAACCTGGCCAGACTCTCGGGATGGACGACACCCGATTCGACAAACGATACCAAATCGTATCCAAGACTCGAAATATGGTACACCTAACCGTGCCCGAAAGTCGAGTAACCTCAAACGGAACCTTGTCACCTAACCGTGACCCCCGGTCCGAAGAGGCGGAAGGAAAATAGCCCAACTCGGAAACAATGGCACCTAACCGTGACCCAATGTCCGAGGGCAAGTAAATGAGGAATGTCGAGTAGTCACACAATGTAAACCGTCACACTCCGGTCACAAATACGAGTAACAATGATTGCACAAACATACGTAAACAATTCATGTGAAGCATGCATAAGTATAAGAGTAAAACAATTTATCAGGTGCGCTCTGCCGGTGTGGGCACCGGTTGCCGGCCCACCGGCAGAGGATACATGCTAAAGGTGAAACAAGGTAAAAATGCTGATGTGTGTGTTTTGCCGGTAGACCGGCGGCCGGCCCACCGGCAGGGAACACCTGCTATAGTCTCTTTTTGTTCAAAAAGGCACATTGTGTGTTCTCTGCCGGTTGACCGGCTGCCGGCCCACCGGCAGGGAACACCTGCTAAATGCTGAAATGTGTGTTCTGCCGGTAGACCGGCTGCCGGCCCACCGGCAGGGAACACACCCAGATATAAAAGGCACAATGTGTGTGCTCTGCCGGTTGACCGGCAGCCGGCCCACCGGCAGGGACACACACTCTAGCATGCGAACTTGACAAAACACAAGGGCTCTTTGCCGGTTGGTAGACCGGCTGCCGGTCCACCGGCAAAGACACACAAAGGCTTAAATTCCAATTTTTCCAACTCAAAAATGCAAGGTCTCGCTGCCGGTTGGTAGGCCGGCTGCCGGCCCACCGGCAGGGACACACAGAACACGAAAAACCAACAATTAGCCATCTAAAGCCTTCCAAATTCAACCATCTTAATTTCAATCATCTCATACTTCTCTAATATGATGAATACATGAAAATTTTGGCATGTTAGGGTAGTATAAACATATGACATCAATCATGAACCTTCAAATAAGATAGCATGTCACTCAAACATATGAAAATGCTCATAAAACCACTTCATTCAAGACAACAATGGCATGAATCATGAAAGTTACCAACTTTAACATTTATATGCATCTAACCACACATAAACTACACAAATTTGACATGTAAGTCGAGTAACCCATCACCGTTACCTTTTTAGCTCTCAATCTCTAATGTAATCGTCTCACAAGCAAGAATCCACTTCCGGGCCAACTAACCTTTCTCCTAAACATAAGAAAACACAAAATAAGACTAAAAATCGAAACTAGAAAAAAGGGTACCATGAGAAGTTGGCTCGACAGCCCCATTAATGGAGGAAAGTCGGATCTTTTCTTACCTAGAAAGAAGGAGGGCGATGAGAGGAAGAGATAGACGCGAAAATCACTTAATTTGGATAAGAATTGAGCAAGTTATGGTGTTTTGAAGTTTTGAAAGGTAGATGTATAAAAATGGTGTTTGTTGTTGAGGAGAATTTCAGAAAAATAATGAGGGAGATGAAGTTGTGAGGTATTATGTGAGGGTTTTATGAAAAGAAAAGAGAAGGAGAAAAAGCCCATAAGTTGTAACAAGCCCAACAACTCAAATTGAGTCGGTTTCCACTAGAATTTTCGTCTCAAGCCTACTATAACTCAAGACGGAGAATATTATTATTATTATTATTATTGTCCGACCAAAATATTTATTTTGTATAACTTAAGCTTTAAAAATATAATATTTATAAAAATCATGTTTAATAATGAAATTAATTAAATTAAATAATTAAAATATAAATAAGACAATAGAACGGTTAATTAAATTATATTTGCCAAAATGGAAAATTCGCGGGTGTTACAATCACCCCAACTTTTAAAAAGTTTCGTCCTCGAAACTTGAAAATAGAAAGGGAAAGTGATATAAAAAAAATAAAACCGAAATTTTGAAATCGGTAAACAAAACATCAAAAGGTTACTTATCGTAAGAATCGAAATCCTTTCAAAAATCTCAAATAAAATTTTCCGACATAACCAAATTCTCATCAAAGGAACGAAAATGCTCTCGTTGCGCATTCAAGAACATCACATTCCAAATCGAAGATATGGTCAAAAGCAAATCATTTGTATAAATCGAAAATCAAAATACTTTCAAAAACATTAATAGAATTTTCAAAAGTATAAGTCTCATTCATGGAACGAAATTGCTCTTGTCGTGCACACAAGAACGCTAACTTTCCAAGTCTAAGACAAATTTAAAACAAAAATCATTCGCCGACAAGCGCAGAACAAGTTATTAAACGTTTCAAATAACGTGTTCTAACATCCGATCAACGTCACATCAAAAGAAAAGGCAATTCACTCAAATTCTCTTTTGCAAAGGTCAAAATGGAAATAAAGGTTTCATTTCTAAATTCAAAAGGAAGCCAAATTCCTGAAAATATAATATTAAACTCTTGACAACGAAATCATAAGTAGACCAAAACTAGTTAGAAATTGAGCACAGTTAAAAGTAACTCGGGTTTAGCAATTAAAAATCAATAAAATGAAGTTATACTCGTAGAGCAAAAGGATAACTGAAACAAATTTTCATCTTTGAACTCTAAAAATAGGTAGGGCTTAGTAAAAGTAACATAAACTTTTAACGACGAACCAAAAATGGTAGTTTGAAACGTTTAGAAATTTTATGAATTGAAAAGTAACTTAGATATCACGAAAACAAGATACGCTAAGAGGGTTCAAACTTAACCAACGAAAGAGATATGATGAACTTCCTAGGAGAAGAGTTGAAATAGAATCTATCAGGATATCAAAGATTGAGTTTCATAGGTTAGCATCAAATTATAAAGGAGGAGCAAGCATAAACGAGGAAGAGAGGTATGAACGGAAACACTTATGGTCAAAGAGGACGGGAAATTAGGCAACAAGGAAACACTAGATACTTAAATCTCGAACAACAAAGTCACCCCGAACGGTGCCCGAAAACTTCCTAACCACTAAAATCATAACTACATAACTCCCAAAAATTTCCTCAAAATACTCACAATTTACTCCTATGCTACCCCGTGGGTCAAGTCACCCCATCACAATTGTGATTCCATAACTCTCAAATGTAAATCATCTATAAACAATTTCCACGAAAGATCAAAACTACTAAAAGAGTTACACACATAACCAACTAACGACTACTAGGAGTTCTCGCTATGGTAAAATCCTAAATCAAAGGTCAAAATCTCAAGGTCTTTATACTTTCTAACACTCCAAACCAAAATCTTATTCACACCCGAATTCACAAGCCTAAATGATCACATTCCCCAAATCATAAAGACCACCAACCAAAATTAAATGGATTGTCATACGATTTTTCCTACCCAACTCAACTCAAGTTCCACTTATCCAATTTTGACGAAATCAAGGTTTGCAAAGAATCCTCAAGGGCATCACACTCACCCTACAACGTAGCCAACAAAGCCATCACTCCACTAAATAAACAAAGAGTAATAACTAGGTCAAGAAATGATAGGAAATTTCAAAGGGATACATGAACATGACGAGGTGTGAGATTAAAGGAGTCAACAATAAAGGTAACTAGTTAACACCAGTAAGAGACATTAGAATTAGAGAGGTATTCAAGGCAAGGAAACAACAAGTAACTTTTATACTTAAGAATTAAATTTAATCAAGGTATAAGCGGAGGGAAGGAAGATGATTAATGGTACGAAGGGGGATTTTAGGGCTTAAACCATACGCTTTCTAAAACATAAGGTTCTCCCTAACAAGGTCACGCCTATTAGGATATTGTACCATCATAACAAAACAACCAAATTCCAAAACATGGGTCGAGGCAATTCATCTCATTCCTTATATGCAAGTCTCTCTTAAAGAGTTACACCTCTATGGCTGATCAAGGTAAAAATAAACGCTCGCTTAAGGGTTGATACATTGGTTAGACTCATTGTTCACCTATCCTATCACATATTAGGATATCCCTAAGGTAAGTCTACCACTCAAGGATAACAACGTCTCTTTATCTCAAGTTCTCCACACAACCTCGATATTTTAAAAACCAAAGAACGAATTAACAAAGACTTCTCAACCAAATTCTTCAAGGGAAAACTAATATCAAATCACATCGCCATTCCATTTGGGACCTTTAACATCTAAGAATGGGTTTTCTTCCAAATTCATATCCTCAACTTATCTCATGTTTACTCCTAAGGTGACGACACTCAACCTACTAAGCTTTCAAATCCCAAACATAAACAACAAAGCCAAGTTCTATAATCTTAATCACATAGACAACTTATTTCTGACACGAAGAATCCACCAATCAATTATACTTACTTGGTCAAGGAACTAGGCATAAGAATCACTAAGTATTTATCATCACATTATCTAAGTCTTTCTAACATCCTGACCTCTCAAAACTAGGGTTAAACACAAACAAATTCCACAAAAGGTAAATTATTCGACCAAAGTTAACATTCCATAAGACAAAGATGAAGGGGTACATGAGGGGCATTATAAGGAGAAAAGGTATAAAGACAACTCCTAAGATATGGAATAAGAGTTGCGAAAGGCATAGAAGCACAAAGATAAGAGAATATGACAAGGTGCTCGAAGAGAGGGAGGTATCTTCAAGACGGTAAAGAAATCCTTCAAGAGAAAGAGATCCACAAGCAAGGTGTTATGGAAGGAGAAGTAAAAACGAAGGATAAGTCGAGTGAGTACTAAGTTAGTTCCCAAGGTTAAGCAAAAGAGAGCTTATGAAGGAAAGGATGAGCATCACAGGATAAAAGTAAGGAAAGGTTGATCAAGTATAGAAAACACACCCATAACGGTGTCAGGAGGAACGGCGGTTCCGACTTGATTCTCGACAAGAGTGACTCTTCTTGGCTCGGCTTCCGGAGCATGAGGGAGAGGAGGAGGGATAGTCTTCTTCTCGGGGCAATCCTTGACGAGATGTCCGGGCTTCTTGCAATGGTAACACTTCAAGGGCATAGCATAGCATCCAATCCCGGGGTGATAAGCGTAGCTTTTAAAGTAAAACAGAAGAGAGTTTCGAAGGAGGATAAGCACCAAGAGATAAAGAATAAGGCAAGATACACAAAGAACGAGGAACACTCTCAAGGAAGTAGAAGCATTCTCTAAAGGTTGAACAAATCTTCAATCCTCAGCAATCGGCACCAAATCTTGATATTCGTATAGATAAACTCACGGTCATTGATTCAAGAACACAACAATTATTAAACGACAATCAACAAACATGTTAGTACCTAACAAAGAGCAAACACACTACAGACTACCACCTTAGGTCCTTAAGTCTACCCATCTCTCATTCATTATTCAAGGTCAAGTTCAAGGTTAAATTCGGGGTACACGTGTGTGCGTCGGGAGCAACATATGCTCTGATACCAACTGTGACACCCCTCGATAGGGCATCAAAATTAAAGCGGAAAATACGAGATTTTTAAAACCTTTTTAAAAGCTTAAAGTGCGAAATCCACCATAAGCGATCAAACAAAAATGAAAAGAAAGATAATTAAGTTTTACAATTTAAAACAAGTGCGTTGGGGAAAAGATATCCCACGAATAAACACAAGTCTAACGATAGGTGAGTCTAAGCAACCTATAACTAAGGTCCAAGGGTCAACGTTCTCGCTAGCTCACACGTCTTCCCCATAATCTGCATCACAAACCTGTCATTCACGTAAACATGAACGCATACGGTCGGTGGGGAGTAACTCAGGGTTCTCCCAGCCACAATATGTCGAAATGCACATAAGCAAGAACTTAATTAAACATATTAATCATGCATCATACTTGAATGATATGAACAAGGGAACATAACGATAATCATGACGATATAGGCATGTTGCATTCTTAATGAGATAGGCATCGAATCATATGAAGAAAGTAAATAACGGATCAATTAAATAGAAAATACATGGATGGAAACCAATAGCCATTCCTTTGAAAACCTCTCAACAACCATAGCACGGGACGTGGCTACTAATGTCACATTCATACTTATGGCTTACATCTCACCATAAGAACGGATGGGAACATCAATCCCGGCAATCATATCGCAACTAGGGGCTTGCATCACACCACTAGTATCCGATAGGACCAAGACTCTCACTATCAAGCATAGAAGACGTGCACTCTCGTATATAAGAACACACCAATGACCGTAACAAGCAAGACATTTACAAGCTTTGACTCAAAACAAGACAACCCTCTAAACTCCAACCTCTTGGTAGGACGACGATCATAATACGGTCCTAGTCTAAACCTGGGCAGACTCTCGGGATGGACGACACTCGATTCGACAAACGATACCAAATCGTATCCAAGACTCGAAATATGGTACACCTAACCGTGCCCGAAAGTCGAGTAACCTCAAACGGAACCTTGTCACCTAACCGTGACCCCCGGTCCGAAGAGGCGGAAGGAAAATAGCCCAACTCGGAAACAATGGCACCTAACCGTGACCCAATGTCCGAGGGCAAGTAAATGAGGAATGTCGAGTAGTCACACAATGTAAACCGTCACACTCCGGTCACAAATACGAGTAACAATGATTGCACAAACATACGTAAACAATTCATGTGAAGCATGCATAAGTATAAGAGTAAAACAATTTATCAGTGCGCTCTGCTCACGGTGTGGGGCACCCGGTTGCCGCCCACCGGCAGAGGATACATGCTAAAGGTGAAACAAGGTAAAAATGCTGATGTGTGTGTTTTGCCGGTAGAGACCGTGGCCGGCCCACCGGCAGGGAACACTGCTATAGTCTCTTTTTGTTCAAAAAGGCACATTGTGTGTTCTCTCGCGGTTGACCCTGCCGCCCACCCAGGGAACACGCTAAATTTGAAATGTGTGTTCTCGCCAGGTAGACCTAGCCGCGCCCACCGGCAGGGAACACACCCAGATATAAAAGGCACAATGTGTGTGCTCTGCCGGTTGACCGGCAGCCGGCCCACCGGCAGGGACACACACTCTAGCATGCGAACTTGACAAAACACAAGGGCTCTTTGCCGGTTGGTAGGACTGCTGCGGTCCACCGGCAAAGACACACAAAGGCTTAAATTCCAATTTTTCCAACTCAAAAATGCAAGGTCTCGCTGCCGGTTGGTAGGCCGGCTGCCGGCCCACCGGCAGGGACACACAGAACACGAAAAACCAACAATTAGCCATCTAAAGCCTTCCAAATTCAACCATCTTAATTTCAATCATCTCATACTTCTCTAATATGATGAATACATGAAAATTTTGGCATGTTAGGGTAGTATAAACATATGACATCAATCATGAACCTTCAAATAAGATAGCATGTCACTCAAACATATGAAAATGCTCATAAAACCACTTCATTCAAGACAACAATGGCATGAATCATGAAAGTTACCAACTTTAACATTTATATGCATCTAACCACACATAAACTACACAAATTTGACATGTAAGTCGAGTAACCCATCACCGTTACCTTTTTAGCTCTCAATCTCTAATGTAATCGTCTCACAAGCAAGAATCCACTTAAGGGCCAACTAACCTTTCTCCTAAACATAAGAAAACACAAAATAAGACTAAAAATCGAAACTAGAAAAAAAGGGTACCATGAGAAATTGGCTCGACAGCCCCATTAATGGAGGAAAGTCGGATCTTTTCTTACCTAGAAAGAAGGAGGGCGATGAGAGGAAGAGATAGACGCGAAAATCACTTAATTTGGATAAGAATTGAGCAAGTTATGGTGTTTTGAAGTTTTGAAAGGTAGATGTATAAAAATGGTGTTTGTTGTTGAGGAGAATTTCAGAAAAATAATGAGGGAGATGAAGTTGTGAGGTATTATGTGAGGGTTTTATGAAAAGAAAAGAGAAGGAGAAAAAGCCCATAAGTTGTAACAAGCCCAACAACTCAAATTGAGTCGGTTTCCACTAGAATTTTCGTCTCAAGCCTACTATAACTCAAGACGGAGAATATTATTATTATTATTATTATTGTCCGACCAAAATATTTATTTTGTATAACTTAAGCTTTAAAAATATAATATTTATAAAAATCATGTTTAATAATGAAATTAATTAAATTAAATAATTAAAATATAAATAAGACAATAGAACGGTTAATTAAATTATATTTGCCAAAATGGAAAATTCGCGGGTGTTACAATCACCCCAACTTTTAAAAAGTTTCGTCCTCGAAACTTGAAAATAGAAAGGGAAAGTGATATAAAAAAAAATAAAACCGAAATTTTGAAATCGGTAAACAAAACATCAAAAGGTTACTTATCGTAAGAATCGAAATCCTTTCAAAAATCTCAAATAAAATTTTCCGACATAACCAAATTCTCATCAAAGGAACGAAAATGCTCTCGTTGCGCATTCAAGAACATCACATTCCAAATCGAAGATATGGTCAAAAGCAAATCATTTGTATAAATCGAAAATCAAAATACTTTCAAAAACATTAATAGAATTTTCAAAAGTATAAGTCTCATTCATGGAACGAAATTGCTCTTGTCGTGCACACAAGAACGCTAACTTTCCAAGTCTAAGACAAATTTAAAACAAAAATCATTCGCCGACAAGCGCAGAACAAGTTATTAAACGTTTCAAATAACGTGTTCTAACATCCGATCAACGTCACATCAAAAGAAAAGGCAATTCACTCAAATTCTCTTTTGCAAAGGTCAAAATGGAAATAAAGGTTTCATTTCTAAATTCAAAAGGAAGCCAAATTCCTGAAAATATAATATTAAACTCTTGACAACGAAATCATAAGTAGACCAAAACTAGTTAGAAATTGAGCACAGTTAAAAGTAACTCGGGTTTAGCAATTAAAAATCAATAAAATGAAGTTATACTCGTAGAGCAAAAGGATAACTGAAACAAATTTTCATCTTTGAACTCTAAAAATAGGTAGGGCTTAGTAAAAGTAACATAAACTTTTAACGACGAACCAAAAATGGTAGTTTGAAACGTTTAGAAATTTTATGAATTGAAAAGTAACTTAGATATCACGAAAACAAGATACGCTAAGAGGGTTCAAACTTAACCAACGAAAGAGATATGATGAACTTCCTAGGAGAAGAGTTGAAATAGAATCTATCAGGATATCAAAGATTGAGTTTCATAGGTTAGCATCAAATTATAAAGGAGGAGCAAGCATAAACGAGGAAGAGAGGTATGAACGGAAACACTTATGGTCAAAGAGGGCGGGAAATTAGGCAACAAGGAAACACTAGATACTTAAATCTCGAACAACAAAGTCACCCTGAACGGTTCCGAAAACTTCCTAACCACTAAAATCATAACTACATAACTCCCAAAAATTTCCTCAAAATACTCACAATTTACTCCTATGCTACCCCGTGGGTCAAGTCACCCCATCACAATTGTGATTCCATAACTCTCAAATGTAAATCATCTATAAACAATTTCCACGAAAGATCAAAACTACTAAAAGAGTTACACACATAACCAACTAACGACTACTAGGAGTTCTCGCTATGGTAAAATCCTAAATCAAAGGTCAAAATCTCAAGGTCTTTATACTTTCTAACACTCCAAACCAAAATCTTATTCACACCCGAATTCACAAGCCTAAATGATCACATTCCCCAAATCATAAAGACCACCAACCAAAATTAAATGGATTGTCATACGATTTTTCCTACCCAACTCAACTCAAGTTCCACTTATCCAATTTTGACGAAATCAAGGTTTGCAAAGAATCCTCAAGGGCATCACACTCACCCTACAACGTAGCCAACAAAGCCATCACTCCACTAAATAAACAAAGAGTAATAACTAGGTCAAGAAATGATAGGAAATTTCAAAGGGATACATGAACATGACGAGGTGTGAGATTAAAGGAGTCAACAATAAAGGTAACTAGTTAACACCAGTAAGAGACATTAGAATTAGAGAGGTATTCAAGGCAAGGAAACAACAAGTAACTTTTATACTTAAGAATTAAATTTAATCAAGGTATAAGCGGAGGGAAGGAAGATGATTAATGGTACGAAGGGGGATTTTAGGGCTTAAACCATACGCTTTCTAAAACATAAGGTTCTCCCTAACAAGGTCACGCCTATTAGGATATTGTACCATCATAACAAAACAACCAAATTCCAAAACATGGGTCGAGGCAATTCATCTCATTCCTTATATTCAAGTCTCTCTTAAAGGGTTACACCTCTATGGCTGATCAAGGTAAAAATAAACGCTCGCTTAAGGGTTGATACATTGGTTAGACTCATTGTTCACCTATCCTATCACATATTAGGATATCCCTAAGGTAAGTCTACCACTCAAGGATAACAACGTCTCTTTATCTCAAGTTCTCCACACAACCTCGATATTTTAAAAACCAAAGAACGAATTAACAAAGACTTCTCAACCAAATTCTTCAAGGGAAAACTAATATCAAATCACATCGCCATTCCATTTGGGACCTTTAACATCTAAGAATGGGTTTTCTTCCAAATTCATATCCTCAACTTATCTCATGTTTACTCCTAAGGTGACGACACTCAACCTACTAAGCTTTCAAATCCCAAACATAAACAACAAAGCCAAGTTCTATAATCTTAATCACATAGACAACTTATTTCTGACACGAAGAATCCACCAATCAATTATACTTACTTGGTCAAGGAACTAGGCATAAGAATCACTAAGTATTTATCATCACATTATCTAAGTCTTTCTAACATCCTGACCTCTCAAAACTAGGGTTAAACACAAACAAATTCCACAAAAGGTAAATTATTCGACCAAAGTTAACATTCCATAAGACAAAGATGAAGGGGTACATGAGGGGCATTATAAGGAGAAAAGGTATAAAGACAACTCCTAAGATATGGAATAAGAGTTGCGAAAGGCATAGAAGCACAAAGATAAGAGAATATGACAAGGTGCTCGAAGAGAGGGAGGTATCTTCAAGACGGTAAAGAAATCCTTCAAGAGAAAGAGATCCACAAGCAAGGTGTTATGGAAGGAGAAGTAAAAACGAAGGATAAGTCGAGTGAGTACTAAGTTAGTTCCCAAGGTTAAGCAAAAGAGAGCTTATGAAGGAAAGGATGAGCATCACAGGATAAAAGTAAGGAAAGGTTGATCAAGTATAGAAAACACACCCATAACGGTGTCAGGAGGAACGGCTCAAATTGAAGTGTAAAATACACGGTTTTTCGGGATTCTAGGTTCCCGGAACAAAATTCTCCGGAAATCACATAGAAAGTTTCTCGGGTCAAATAAAGCGGCCACGCAAAATTTGAGTAGCAACGGAAGACATTTGGGGGTGCCGGTATGCCATAAACCAGCATTCATCGAAACTCGGATAATCGTGAAAAATGGATTAATGCTCATTTAATGCTCTTTATTAGAGGCTGAATCGAATAGTTTAACTCCTGAAATGACCTCGGACGCGTGATAGAAAAACCGGGAGAAAACGAAACTGGGTCTGGTATGACATCTCGAACGGCTCAAATTGAAGTGTATAATACACGGTTTTTCGGTATTCCAGGGTCCCGGAATAAAATTTTCAGGAAATCACATAGAAAGTTCCTCGTGTCAGATAAAGCGGCCATGCAAAGTTTGAGTAGCAACGGAAGACATTTGGGGGTGCCAATATGTCATAAACCAGCATTCGTCGAAATCGGATAATCGTGAAAAATTGATTAATGCTCGTTATTAGAGGCTGAATCAAATAGGTTAACTCCTGAAATGACCTCGGACGCCTGATAAATAAATCGAGATAAAAATAAATTGGGTCTTGTACGACCTTCCGAGCGGCTGAAATTGAAGTGTATAATACACGGTTTTTCGGGATTCCAGGGTCCCGGAACAAAATTCTCCGGAAATCACATAGAAAGTTCCTCGGGTCAGATAAAGCGGCCACGCAAAATTTGAGTAACAACGGAAGACATTTGGGGGTGCCGGTATGCCATAACCAGCATTCGTCGAACCACGGATAATCATGAAAAATTGATTAATGCTCGTTTAATACTCGTTATTAGAGGCTTAATCGAATAGGTTAGCTTCTGAAATAACCCCGGGCGCGTGATAGAAAGACCAGCAAAAAAAGAAACTGGGTCCGGTATGACCTCCCGAACGGCTCAAATTGACGTGTATAATACACGGTTTTTCGGGATTCCAGGGTCCCGAAACAAAATTCTCCGGAAATCACATAGAAGGTTCCTAGGGTCAGATAAAGTGGACACGCAAAATTTGAGTAGCAACGGAAGACATTTGGGGGTGCCGGTATGCCATAAACCAGCATTCGTCGAACCTCGGATAATCATGAAAAATGGATTAATGCTCGATTAATGCTCGTTATTAGCGCTGAATCAAATAGGCCAACTCCTGAAATGACGTCGGACGTATGATAGAAACCGGGAGAAAAAGAAATTGGTTCTGATACGACCTCCCGAACGGCTCAAATTAAATTGTATAATACACGGTTTTTCGGGATTCCAGGGTCCCGGAATAAAATTCTCCGGAAATCACATAGAAAGTTTCTCGGGTCAGATAAAACGGCCACGCAAAATTTGAGCAGCATCGGAAGACATTTGGGTCTGCCGGCATGACATAAACCAGCATTCGTCGAATCTTGGATAATCGTGAAAAATGGATTAATGCTCGTTTAATGCTCGTTATTAGAGGCTGAATCAAATAGGTTAACTCCTGAAATGAACTTGGACGCGTGATAGAAAAACCGGGAGAAAAAGAAACTGGGTCCTGTACGTCCTCCCGTACGGCTCAAATTGAAGTGTATAAAACACGGTTTGTCGGGATTCCAGAGTCCCGGAGTAAAATTATCCGGAAATCATATAGAAAGTTCCTTGGGTCAGATAAAGCGGCCACGCAAAATTTGAGTAGCAACGGAAGATATTTTGGGGTGCCGGTATGCCATAAACCAGCATTCGTCGAACCTTGGATAATCGTGAAAAATGGATTAATGCTCGTTATTACAGTCTGAATCGAATAGGTTAACTTCTTAAATAACCTCGGACGCGTGATAGAAAAACCGGGAGAAAAAGAAATTGGGTCCGATACGACCTCCCGAACGGCTCAAATTAAATTGTATAATACACGGTTTTTCGGGATTCCACGGTCCCGGAATAAAATTCTCCGGAAATCACATAGAAAGTTCCTCGGGTCAGATAAAGCGGCCACACAAAATTTGAGCAGCATCGGAAGACATTTGGGTGTGCCGGCATGACATAAACCAGCATTCGTCGAATCTTGGATAATCGTGAAAAATGGATTAATGCTCGTTTAATGCTCGTTATTAGAGGCTGAATCGAATAGGTTAACTCCTGAAATGAACTTGGACGCGTGATAGAAAAACCGGGAGAAAAAGAAACTGGGTCCTGTACGACCTCCCGAACGGCTCAAATTGAAGTGTATAATACTCGGTTTTTCGGAATTCCAGGGTCCTGGACTAAAATTCTCCGGAATTCACATAGAAAGTTCCTCGGGTCAGATAAAGCGGCCACGCATAATTTGAGTAGCAACGGAAGACATTTGGGGGTGCCGGTATGCTATAAACCAGCATTCGTCGAATCTCGGATAATCGTGAAAAATGGATTAATGCTCGTTTAATGCTCATTATTAGAGGCTGAATGGAATAGGTTAACTCCTGAAATGACCTCGGACGCGTGATAGAAAAACCGGGAGAAAAAGAAACTAGGTCCGGAACGACATCCCGAACGGCTCAAATTGAAGTCTATAAATACACGGTTTTTCGGAATTCCATGGTCCCGGAACTAAATTCTCCGGAAATTCTATAGAAAGTTCCTCGGGTCAGATAAAGCGGCCACGCAAAATTTGAGTAACAACGGAAGACATTTGGGGGTGCCGGTATGCCATATACCAGCATTCGTCGAACCTCGGATAATCGTGAAAAATGGATTAATGCTCGTTTAATGCTCATTATTAGAGGCAGAATCGAATAGGTTAACTCCTGAAATGACCTCGGACGCGTGATAGAAAAACCGGGAGAAAAAGAAACTGGGTCCGGTACGACCTCCCGAACGGCTCAAATTAAAGTGTATAAATACATGGTTTTTCGGAATTCCATGGTCCCGGAACTAAATTCTCCGGAAATTCTATAGAAAGTTCCTCGGGTCAGATAAAACGGCCACGCAAAATTTGAGTAGCAACAGAAGACATTTGGAGGTGCCGGTATGCCATAAACCAGCATTCATCGAACCTCGGATAATTGTGAAAAATGGATTAATGCTCGTTTAATGCTCGTTATTAGAGGCTGAATCGAATAGGTTAACTCCTGAAATGACCTCGGACGCGTGATAGAAAAACCGGGAGAAAAAGAAACTGGGTCCGGTACGACCTCCCGAACGGCTCAAATTGAAGTGTATAAATACACGGTTTTTCGGAATTCCATGGTCCCGGAACTAAATTCTCCGGAAATTCTATAGAAAGTTCCTCAGGTCAGATAAAGCGGTCACGCAAAATTTGAGTAGCAACGGAAGACATTTGGAGGTGCCGGTATGCCATAAACCAGCATTCATCGAACCTCGGATAATTGTGAAAAATGGATTAATGCTCGTTTAATGCTCGTTATTAGAGGCTGAATCGAATAGGTTAACTCCTGAAATGACCTCGGACGCGTGATAGAAAAACCGGGAGAAAAAGAAACTGGGTCCGGTACGACCTCCCGAACGGCTCAAATTGAAGTGTATAAATACACGGTTTTTCGGAATTCCATGGTCCCGGAACTAAATTCTCCGGAAATTCTATAGAAAGTTCCTCGGGTCAGATAAAGCGGCCACGCAAAATTTGAGTAACAACGGAAGACATTTGGGGGTGCCGGTATGCCATATACCAGCATTCATCGAACCTCGGATAATCGTGAAAAATGGATTAATGTTCGTTTAATGCTCGTTATTAGAGGCTGAATGGAATAGGTTAACTCCTGAAATGACCTCGGACGCGTGATAGAAAAACCGGGAGAAAAAGAAACTAGGTCCGGAACGACATCCCGAACGGCTCAAATTGAAGTCTATAAATACACGGTTTTTCGGAATTCCATGGTCCCGGAACTAAATTCTCCGGAAATTCTATAGAAAGTTCCTCGGGTCAGATAAAGCGGCCACGCAAAATTTGAGTAACAACGGAAGACATTTGGGGGTGCCGGTATGCCATATACCAGCATTCGTCGAACCTCGGATAATCGTGAAAAATGGATTAATGCTCGTTTAATGCTCATTATTAGAGGCTGAATGGAATAGGTTAACTCCTGAAATGACCTCGGACGCGTGATAGAAAAACCGGGAGAAAAAGAAACTAGGTCCGGAACGACATCCCGAACGGCTCAAATTGAAGTCTATAAATACACGGTTTTTTGAATTCCATGGTCCCGGAACTAAATTCTCCGGAAATTCTATAGAAAGTTTCTCGGGTCAGATAAAGCGGCCACGCAAAATTTGAGTAACAACGGAAGACATTTGGGGGTGCCGGTATGCCATATACCAGCATTCGTCGAACCTCGGATAATCGTGAAAAATGGATTAATGCTCGTTTAATGCTCATTATTAGAGGCTGAATCGAATAGGTTAACTCCTGAAATGACCTCGGACGCGTGATAGAAAAACCGGGAGAAAAAGAAAGCGGGTCCGTACGACCTCCCGAACAGCTCAAATTGAAGTGTATAAATACACGGCTTTTTTAATTCCATGGTCCCGGAACTAAATTCTCCGGAAATTCTATAGAAAGTTCCTCAGGTCAGATAAAGCGGTCACGCAAAATTTGAGTAGCAACGGAAGACATTTGGAGGTGCCGGTATGCCATAAACCAGCATTCATCGAACCTCGGATAATTGTGAAAATGGATTAATGCTCGTTTAATGCTCGTTATTAGAGGCTGAATCGAATAGGTTAACTCCTGAAATGACCTCGGACGCGTGATAGAAAAACCGGGAGAAAAAGAAACTGGGTCCGGTACGACCTCCCGAACGGCTCAAATTGAAGTTTATAAATACACGGTTTTTCGGAATTCCATGGTCCCGGAACTAAATTCTCCGGAAATTCTATAGAAAGTTCCTCGGGTCAGATAAAGCGGCCACGCAAAATTTGAGTAACAACGGAAGACATTTGGGGGTGCCGGTATGCCATATACCAGCATTCATCGAACCTCGGATAATCGTGAAAAATGGATTAATGTTCGTTTAATGCTCGTTATCAGAGGCTGAATCGAATAGGTTAACTCCTTAAAAGACCTCGGACGCGTCATAGAAAAACAGGGAGAAAAAGAAACTGGGTCCGGTACGATCTCCCGAACGGCTCAAATTGAAGTGTATAATACTCGGTTTTTCGGGATTCCAGGGTCCCGGAACAAAATTTTCCGGAAATCATATAGAAAGTTCCTCGGGTCAGATAAAGCGGACATGAAAAATTTGAGTAGCAACGTAAGACATTTGGGGGTGCCGGTATGTCATAAACCAGCATTCGTCGAACCTCGGATAATTGTGAAAAATGGATTAATGCTCGTTTAATGCTCGTTATTAGAGGCTGAATCGAATAGGTTAACTCCTGAAATGACCTCGGACGCGTGATAGAAAAACCGGGAGAAAAAGAAACGGGTCCCAGACGACCTCCCGAACGGCTCAAATTGAAGTGTATAAATACACGGTTTTTCGGAATTCCATGGTCCCGGAACTAAATTCTCCGGAAATTCTATAGAAAGTTCCTCAGGTCAGATAAAACGGTCACGCAAAATTTGAGTAGCAACGGAAGACATTTGGAGGTGCCGGTATGCCATAAACCAGCATTCATCGAACCTCGGATAATTGTGAAAAATGGATTAATGCTCGTTTAATGCTCGTTATTAGAGGCTGAATCGAATAGGTTAACTCCTGAAATGACCTCGGACGCGTGATAGAAAAACCGGGAGAAAAAGAAACTGGGTCCGGTACGACCTCCCGAACGGCTCAAATTGAAGTGTATAAATACACGGTTTTTCGGAATTCCATGGTCCCGGAACAAAATTTTCCGGAAATCATATAGAAAGTTCCTCGGGTCAGATAAAGCGGACATGAAAAATTTGAGTAGCAACGTAAGACATTTGGGGGTGCCGGTATGTCATAAACCAGCATTCGTCGAACCTCGGATAATTGTGAAAAATGGATTAATGCTCGTTTAATGCTCGTTATTAGAGGCTGAATCGAATAGGTTAACTCCTGAAATGACCTCGGACGCGTGATAGAAAAACCGGGAGAAAAAAAAGCGGGTCCCGTACGACCTCCCGAACGGCTCAAATTGAAGTGTATAATATACACGGTTTTTTGAATTCCATGGTCCCGGAACTAAAGTGCGGAAATTCTATAGAAAGTTCCTCGGAGTCGATAAAACGGTCACGCAAAATTTGAGTAGCAACGGAAGACATTTGGAGGTGCCGGTATGCCATAAACCAGCATTCATCGAACCTCGGATAATTGTGAAAAATGGATTAATGCTCGTTTAATGCTCGTTATTAGAGGCTGAATCGAATAGGTTAACTCCTGAAATGACCTCGGACGCGTGATAGAAAAACCGGGAGAAAAAGAAACTGGGTCCGGTACGACCTCCCGAACGGCTCAAATTGAAGTTTATAAATACTCGGTTTTTCGGAATTCCATGGTCCCGGAACTAAATTCTCCGGAAATTCTATAGAAAGTTCCTCGGGTCAGATAAAGCGGCCACGCAAAATTTGAGTAACAACGAAAGACATTTGGGGGTGCCGGTATGCCATATACCAGCATTCATCGAACCTCGGATAATCGTGAAAAATGGATTAATGTTCGTTTAATGCTCGTTATCAGAGGCTGAATCGAATAGGTTAACTCCTTAAAAGACCTCGGACGCGTCATAGAAAAACAGGGAGAAAAAGAAACTGGGTCCGGTACGATCTCCCGAACGGCTCAAATTGAAGTGTATAATACTCGGTTTTTCGGGATTCCAGGGTCCCGGAACAAAATTTTCCGGAAATCATATAGAAAGTTCCTCGGGTCAGATAAAGCGGACATGAAAAATTTGAGTAGCAACGTAAGACATTTGGGGGTGCCGGTATGTCATAAACCAGCATTCGTCGAACCTCGGATAATCGTGAAAAATGGATTAATGCTCGATTAATGCTCGTTATTAGAGGCTGAATCGAATAGGTCAACTCCTGAAATGACGTCGGACGTATGATAGAAACCGGGAGAAAAAGAAATTGGGTCCGATACGACCTCCCGAACGGCTCAAATTGAAGTGTATAATACACGGTTTTGCGGGATTTCAGGGTCGCGGAATAAAATTCTACGGAAATCACATAGAAAGTTCCTCGGGTCAGATAAAGCGGGCACGCAAAATTTGAGTAGCATCGGAAGACATTTGGGGGTGCCGGTATGCCATAAACCAGCATTCGTCGAACCTCGGATAATCGTGAAAAATTAATTAATGCTCGTTTAATGCCCGTTATTAGAGGTTCAATCGATAGGTTAACTCCTGAAATGCACTCGGACGCGTGATAGAAAAACCGGGAGAAAAAGAAACTTGGTCCGGTACGATCTCCCGAACAGCTCAAATTGAAGTGTATAATACACGGTTTTTCGGGATTCCAGGGTCCCGGAACAAAATTATCCGGAAATCATATAGAAAGTTCCTCGGGTCAGATAAAGCGGCCACGCAAAATTTGAGTAGCAACGGCAGACATTGAGGGGTGCCGGTATGCCATTAACGAGCATTCGTCGAACCTCGGATAATCGTGAAAAATGGATTAATGCTCGTTATTAGAGGCTGAATCGAATAGGTTAACTCTTGAAATGACCCCGGATGCGTGATTAAAAAACGGGGAGGAAAAGAAACTGGGTCCGGTACGACCTCCCGAACGGCTCAAATTGAAGTGTATAATACACGGTTTTTCGGGATTCCTGGGTCCCGGAATAAAATTCTCCGAAAATTACATAGAAAAGTCCTCGGGTAAGATAAAGCGGCCACGTTAAATTTGAGTAGCATCGGAAGACATTTGGGGGTGCCGGTATGCCATAAACCAGCATTCGTTGAACCTCGGATAATCGTGAAAATTTGATTAATGCTCGTTTAATGCTCGTTATTAGAGGTTCAATCGATAGGTTAACTCCTGAAATGCCCTCGGACGCGTGATAGAAAAACCGGAAGAAAAAGAAACTGGGTCCGGTACGACCTTCCGAACGGCTCAAATTGAACTGTATAATACACGGTTTTTCGGGATTCCAGGGTCCCGGAACAAAATTATCCTGAAATCATATAGAAAGTTCCTCGGATCAGATAAAGCGGCCACGCAAAATTTGAGTAGCAACGGAAGATATTTTGGGGTGCCGGTATGCCATAAACCAGCATTCGTCGAATCTTGGATAATCGTGAAAAATGGATTAATGCTCGTTATTACAGGCTGAATCGAATAGGGTAACTCCTGAAATAACCTCGGACGCGTGATAGAAAAATCGGGAGAAAAAGAAACTCGGTCTGGTACGACCTCCCAAACGGCTCAAATTGAAATGTATAATACACGGTTTTTCGGGATTCCAGGGTCCCGCAGCAAAATTCTCCGGAAATCACATAGAAAGTTCCTCGGGTCAGATAAAGCGGCCGCGCAGAATTTGAGTAGCAACGGCAGACATTGAGGAGTGCCGGTATGCCATAAACCAGAATTCGTCGAACCTCGGATAATCGTGAAAAATGGATTAATGCTCGTTTAATGCTCGTTATTAGAGGTTCTATCGATTGGTTAACTCCTGAGATGCCCTCGGACGCGTGATAGAAAAACCGGGAGAAAAACAATCTAGGTCCGGTACGACCTCCCGAACGGCTCAAATTGAAGTGTATAATACACGGTTTTTCGGGATTCCAGGGTCCCGAAACAAAATTATCCGGAGATCACATATAAACTTCCTAGGGTGAGATAAAGCGGCCACGCAAAATTTGAGAAGCAACGGAAGACATTTGGGGGTGCCGGTATTCCATAAACCAGCATTCGTCGAATCTTGGATAATCGTGAAAAATGGATTAATGCTCGTACCTCGGACGCGTGATAGAAAAACAAGGAGAAAAAAAAATTGGGTCCGGTACGACCTCCCAAACGGCTCAAATTGAAGTGTATAATACACGGTTTTTCGGGATTCCAGGGTCCCGGAGTAAAATTATCCGGAAATCACATAGAAAGTTCCTCGGGTCAGATAAAGTGGCCATGCAAAATTTGAGTAACAACGGAAGACATTTGGGGGTGCCGGTATGCCATAAACCAGCATTCGCCGAACCTCGGATAATCGTGAAAAATTAATTAATGCTCGTTTAATGCCCGTTATTAGAGGGTGAATCGAATAGGTTAACTCCTGAAATAACCTCGGACGCGTGATAGGAAAACCAGGAGAAAAAGAAACTGGGTCCGGTACGACCTCCCAAACGGCTCAAATTGAAGTGTATAATACACGGTTTTTCGGGATTCCAGAGTCCCGGAGTAAAATTATCCGGAAATCACATAGAAAGTTCCTCGGGTCAGATAAAGCGGCCACGCAAAATTTGAGTAGCAACGGAAGATATTTGGGGGTGCCGGTATGCCATAAACCAGCATTCGTCGAATCTCGGATAATCGTGAAAAATGGATTAATGCTCGTTATTAGAGGCTGAATCGAATAGGTTAACTCCTGAAATGACCTTGGACGCGTGATAGAAAAACCGGGAGAAAAATAAACTGGGTCCGGTACGACCTCCCGAACGGCTCAAATTGAATACACTGTATTTCGAGATTCCTGGGTCTCGAAAAAAAATTCTCCGGAAATCACATAGAAAGATTCTCGGGTCAGATAAAGCGGCCACGCAAAATTTGAGTAGCAACGGAAGACATTTGGGGGTGCCGGTATGCCATAAACCAGCATTCGTCGAACCTTGGATAATCGGAAAAAATGAATTAATGATCGTTTAGTCCTCGTTATTAGAGGCTGAATCGAATAGGTTAACTCCTGAAATGACCTCGGACGCGTGATAGAAAAACCGGGAGAAAAAGAAACTGGGTCCGGTACGACCTCCCGAACGGCTCAAATTGAAGTGTATAATACACGGTTTTTCGGGTTTCCAGGGTCCTCGAACGAAATTCTCCGAAAATCACATAGAAAGTTCCTCGGGTCAGATAAAGCGGCCACGGAAAATTTGAGTAGAATCGGAAGACATTTGGGGGTGCCGGTATGCCATAAACAAGCATTCGTCAAACCTCGGATAATCGTGAAAAATTGATTAATGTTCGTTTAATGCTCGTTATTAGAGGTTCAATCGATAGGTTAACTCCTGAGATGCCCTCGGACGCGTGATAGAAAAACCGGGAGAAAAAGAAACTAGATCCGGTACGACCTCCTGAACGGCTCAAATTGAAGTGTATAATACACGGTTTTTCGGGATTCCAGGGTCCCGGAACAAAATTATCCGGAAATCACATAAAAAGTTCCTAGGGTGAGATAAAGCGGCCACGCAAAATTTGAGTAGCAACGGAAGACATTTGGGGGTGCCGGTATGCCATAAACCAGCATTCGTCGAATCTTGGATAATCGAGAAAAATGGATTAATGCTCGTTTAATTCTCGTTATTAGAGGGTGAATCGAATAGGTTAACTCCTGAAATAACCTCGGACGCGTGATAGAAAAACCGGGAGAAAAAGAAACTGGGTCTGGTACGACCTCCCAAAGGCTCAAATTGAAGTGTATAATACACGGTTTTGCGTGATTCCAGGGTCGCGGAATAAAATTCTACGGAAATCACATAGAAAGTTCCTCGGGTCAGATAAAGCGGGCACGCAAAATTTGAGTAGCATCGGTAGACATTTGGGGGTGCCGGTATGCCATAAACCAGCATTCGTCGAACCTCGGATAATCGTGAAAAATTAATTAATGCTCGTTTAATGCCCGTTATTAGAGGTTCAATCGATAGGTTAACTCCTGAAATGGACTCGGACGCGTGATAGAAAAACCGGAAGAAAAAGAAACTGGGTCCGGTACGATCTCCCGAACGGCTCAAATTGAAGTGTATAATACACGGTTTTTCGGGATTCCAGGGTCCCGGAACAAAATTATCCGGAAATCACATAAAAAGTTCCTAGGGTGAGATAAAGCGGGCACGCAAAATTTGAGTAGCAACGGAAGACATTTGGGGGTGCCGGTATGCCATAAACCAGCATTCGTCGAACCTTGGATAATCGTGAAAAATGTATTAATGCTCGTTTAATGCTCGTTATTAGAGGGTGAATCGAATAGGTTAACTCCCGAAATAACCTCAGACGCGTGATAGAAAAACCAGGAGAAAAAGAAACTGGGTCCGGTACGACCTCCCAAACGGCTCAAATTGAAGTGTATAATACACGGTTTTTCGGGATTTCAGGGTCCCGGAGTAAAATTATCCGGAAATCACATAGAAATTTTCTCGGGTCAGATTAAGCGGCCACGCAAAATTTAAGTAACAACGGATGACATTTGGGGGTGCCGGTATGCCATAAACCAGCATTCGTCGAAACTCGGATAATCGTGAAAAATTAATTAATGCTCGTTTAATGCCCGTTATTAGAGGTTCAATCGATAGGTTAACTCCTGAAATGCCCTCGGACGCGTGATAGAAAAACCGGGAGAAAAAGAAACTAGGTCCGGTACGACCTCCCAAACGGCTCAAATTGAAGTGTATAATACACGGTTTTTCGGGATTCCAGGGTCCCGGAATAAAATTCTCTGGAAATAACAGAGAAAGTTCCTTGGGTCAGATAAAGCGGCCACGCAAAAGTAGTAATAACATATGACATTTTGGGGTGCCCGTATGCCATAAACCAGCATTCGGCGAACCTCGGATAATCGTGAAAAATGGATTAATGCTCGTTTAATGCTCGTGATTAGAGGCTGAATCGAATAGATTAACTCCTGAAATGACCTCGGACGCGTGATAGAAAAACGGGGACAAAAAGAAACTGGGTCCGATACAACCTCCCGAACGGCTCAAATTGAAGTGTCTAGAACACGGTGTTTCGGGATTCCAGGGTCCCGGAACAAAAATTATCCGGAAATCACATAGAAAGTTCCTCGGGTCAGATAAAGCGGCCACGCAAAATTTGAGTAGCAACGGAAGATATTTGGGGGTGCCGGTATGCCATAAACCAGCATTCGTCGAATCTCGGATAATCGTGAAAAATGGATTAACGCTTGTTAATGCTCGTTATTAGAGGCTGAATCGAATAGGTTAACTCCTGAAATGAACTCGGACGCGTGATAGAAAAACCGGGAGAATAAGAAACTGGGTCCGGTACGACCTCCCGAACGACTCAAATTGAACTGTATAATACTCGGTTTTTCGGGATTCCAGGGTCCTGGAACAAAATTCTCCGGAAATCACATAGAAAGTTCCTCGGGTCAGATAAAACCGCCACGCAAAATTTGAGTAGCAGTGGAAGACATTTGGGGTTGCCGGTATGCCATAAACCAGCATTCGTCGAATCTCGGATAATCGTGAAAAATGGATTAATGCTCGTTATTAGAGGCTGAATCGAATAGGTTAACTCCTGAAATGACCTTGGACGCGTGATAGAAAAACCGAGGAAAAAAGAAACTGGGTCCGGTACGACCTCCCGAACGGCTCAAATTGAATACACTGTATTTCGAGATTCCTGGGTCCCAGAAAAAAATTCTCCGGAAATCACATAGAAAATTCCTCGGGTCAGATAAAGCGGCCACGCAAAATTTGAGTAGCAACGGAAGACATTTAGGGGTGCCGGTATGCCATAAACCAGCATTCGTCGAATCTCGGATAACCGTGAAAAATGGATTAATGCTCGTTTAATGCTCATTATTAGAGGCTGAATCGAATAGGTTAACTCCTGAAATGACTTTTGACGCGTGATAGAAAAACCGGAAGATAAAGAAACTGGGTCCGGTACGACCTCCCAAACGGCTCAAATTGAAGTGTATAATACACGGTTTTTCGGGATTCCAGGGTCTCGAAAAAAAATTCTCCGGAAATCACATAGAAAGTTCCTCGGGTCAGATAAAGCGGCCACGCAAAAGTTGAGTAGCAACGGATGACATTTGGGGGTGCCGGTATGCCACAAACCAGCATTCGTCGAACTTCGGATAATCGTGAAAAATAAATTAATGCTCGTTATTAGAAACTGAATCGAATAGGTTAACTCCTGAAATGACCTCGGGCGCGTGATAGAAAAACGGGGAGAAAAAGAAACTGGGTCCGATACAACCTCCCGAACGGCTCAAATTGAAGTGTAATACACGGTGTTTCGGGATTCCAGGGTCTCGGAACAAAATTATCCGGAAATCACATAGAAAGTTCCTCGGGTCAGATAAAGCGGCTACGCAAAATTTGAGTAGTAACGACATACATTTGGGGGTGGTGGTATGACATAAACCAGCATTCGTCGATACTCGGATAATCGTGAAAAATGGATTAATGCTCGTTTAATGCTCGTTATTAGAGGCTGAATCGAACATGTTAACTCCTGAAATAACCTCGGACATGTGATAGAATAACGGGGAGAAAAATAAACTGGGTCTGGTACGACCTCCCGAGCGGCTCAAATGGAAGTGTATAATACACGGTTTTTCAGGATTCCAGGGTCCCGGAATAAATTTTTCCGGAAATCACATAGAAAAATCCTCGGGTCAGATAAAGCGGTCACGCAAAGTTTGAGCAGCATCGAAAGATATTTGAGTGTGCCGGCATGACATAAACCAGCATTCGTCGAATCTTGGATAATCGTGAAAAATGGATTAATGCTCGTTTAATGCTCGTTATTAGAGGCTCAATCGAATAGGTTAACTCCTGAAATGAACTTGGACGCGTGATAGAAAATCGGGAGAAAAAGAAACTGGGTCCTGTACGACCTCCCAAACGGCTCAAATTGAAGTGTATAATACACGGTTTTTCGGGATTCCAGGGTCCCGGAGTAAAATTATCCGGAAATCATATAGAAAGTTCCTCGGGTCAGATAAAGCGGCCACGCAAAATTTGAGTAGCAACGGAAGATTTTTTGGGGTGCCGGTATGCCATAAACCAGCATTTGTCGAATCTTGGATAATCGTGAAAAATGGATTAATGCTCGTTATTACAGGCTGAATCGAATAGGTTAACTCCTGAAATAACCTCGGACGCGTGATAGAAAAACCGGGAGAAAAAGAAACTCGGTCCGGTACGACCTCCCAAACGGCTCAAATTGAAGTGTATAATACACGGTTTTTCGGGATTCCAGGGTCGCGCAGCAAAATTCTCCGGAAATCACATAGAAAGTTCCTCGGGTCAGATAAAGCGGCCATGCAGAATTTGATTAGCAACGGCAGACATTGAGGGGTGCCGGTATGCCATAAACCAGCATTCCTCGAACCTCGAATAATCGTGAAAAATGAATTAATGCTCGTTATTAGAGGCTGAATCGAATAGGTTAACTCCTGAAATGACCCCGGATGCGTGATAGAAAAACGGGGAGGAAAAGAAACTGGGTCCGGTACGACCTCCCGAACGGCTCAAATTGAAGTGTATAATAGACGGTTTTTCGGGATTCCATGGTCCCGGAACAAAATTATCCGGAAATCACATAGAAAGTTCGTCGGGTGAGATAAAGCGGCCACGCAAAATTTGAGTAGCAACGGACGATATTTTGGGGTACCTGTATGCCATAAACCAGCATTCGTCGAATCTTCGATAATCGTGAAAAATGGATTAATGCTCGTTTAATGCTCGTTATTAGAGGCTGAATCGAATAGGTTAACTCCTGAAATGAACTCGGACGCGTGATAGAAAAACCGGGAGAAAAAGAAACTGGGTCCTGTACGACCTCCCGAACGGCTCAAATTTAAGTGTGTAATACTCGGTTTTTCGGGATTCCAGAATCCTGGACTAAAATTCTCCGGAAATCACATAGAAAGTTCCTCGGGTCAGATAAAGCGGCCACGCATAATTTGAGTAGCAACGGAAGACATTTGGGGGTGCCGGTATGCCATAAACCAGCATTCGACGAATCTCGGATAATCGTGAAAAATGGATTAATGCTCGTTTAATGCTCGTTATTAGAGGCTGAATCGAATAGGTTAACTCCTGAAATGACCTTGGACGCGTGATAGAAAAACCGGGGGAAAAAGAAACTGGGTCCGGTACGACCTCCCGAACGGCTCAAATTGAAGTGTATAATACACTGTATTTCGAGATTCCAGGGTCCCGGAAAAAAATTCTTCGGAAATCACATAGAAAGTTCCTCGGGTTAGATAAAGCGGTCACGCAAAATTTGAGTAGCAACTGAAGACATTTAGGGGTGCCGGTATGCCATAAACCCGCATTCGTCGAATCTCGGATAACCGTGAAAAATGGATTAATGCTCGTTTAATGCTCGTTATTAGAAGCTGAATCGGATAGGTTAACTCCTGAAATGACTTTTGACGCGTGATAGAAAAACCGGAAGATAAAGAAACTGGGTCCGGTACGACCTCCCGAACGGCTCAAATTGAAGTGTATAATACACGGTTTTTCGGGATTCCAGGGTCCCGGAAAAAATTCTCCGGAAATCACATAGAAAGTTTCTCGGGTCAGATAAAGCGGCCACGCAAAATTTGAATAGCAACGGAAGACATTTGGGGGTGCCGGTATGCCATAAACCAGCATTCGTCGAATCTCGGATAATCGTGAAAAATGGATTAACGCTCGTTTAATGCTCGTTATTAGAGGCTGAATCGAATAGGTTAACTCCTGAAATAACCTCGGACGCGTGATAGAAAACCAGGAGAAAAAGAAACTGGGTCCGGTACGACCTCCCAAACGGCTCAAATTGAAATGTATAATACACGGTTTTTCGGGATTCCAGGGTCCCGGAGTAAAATTATCCGGAAATCACATAGAAAGTTCCTCCGGTCAGATAAAGCGGCCACGCAAAATTTGAGTAGCAACGGAAGATATTTGGGGGTTCCGGTATGCCATAAACCAGCATACGTCGAATCTCGGATAATCGTGAAAAATGGATTAACGCTCGTTTAATGCTCGTTATTAGAGGCTCAATCGAATAGGTTAACTCCTGAAATAACCTCGGACGCGTGCTAGAAAAACCGGGAGAAAAAGAAACTGGGTCCGGTACGACCTCCCAAAAGGCTCAAATTGATGTGTATAATACACGGTTTTTCGGGATTCCAGGGTCGCGGAATAAAATTCTCCGGATATCACATAGAAAGTTCATCGGGTCAGATAAAGCGGCCACGCAAAATTTGAGTAGCATCGGAAGACATTTGGGGGTGCCGGTATGCCATAAACTAGCATTCGTCGAACCTCGGATAATCGTGAAAAATTGATTAATGATCGTTTAATGCCTGTATTAGAGGTTCAATCGATAGGTTAAATCCTGAAATGCCCTCGGACGTGTGATAGAAAACCGGGAGAAAAATAAACTGGGTCCGGTACGACCTCCCGAACGGCTCAAATTGAAGTGTATAATAGACGGTTTTTCGGGTTTCCAGAGTCCTGGAAAAAAATTATCCGGAAATCACATAGAAAGTTCCTAGGGTGAGATAAAGTGGTCACGCAAAATTTGAGTAGCAACGGAAGATATTTGGGAGTGTCGGTATGCCATAAACCAGTATTTCTCGAATCTCGGATAATCGTGAAAAATGGATTAATGCTCGTTTAATGCTCGTTATTAGAGGCTGAATCGAATAGGTTCACTCCTGAAATAACCTCCGACGCGTGATAGAAAACCGGGAGAAAAAGAAACTAGGTGCGGTACGACCTCCCAAACGGCTCAAATTGAAGTGTATAATGCACGGTTTTTCGGGATTCCAGGGTCCCGGAATAAAATTCTCCGGAAATCACAGAGAAAGTTCCTCGGGTCAGATAAAGCAGCCACGCAAAAGTTGAGTAATAACAGATGACATTTTGGGGTGCCGGTATACCTTAAACCAGCATTCGTCGAATCTCGGATAATCGTGAAAAATGGATTAATGCTCGTTTAATGCTCGTTATTAGAAGTTCAATCGATAGGTTAACTCCTGAAATGCCCTCGGACGCGTGATAGAAAAACCGGGAGAAAAAGAAACTGGGTCAGGTACGACCTCCCGAACGGCTCAAATTGAAGTGTTATAATACACGGTTTTTCGGGATTCCAGGGTCCCGGAATAAAATTATCCGGAAATCACATAGAAAGTTCCTCGGGTGAGATAAAGTGGCTACGCAAAATTTGAGTAGCAACGGAAGATATTTGGGAGTGCCGGTATGCCATAAACCAGTATTCCTCGAATCTCGGATAATCGTGAAAAATGGATTAATGCTCTTTTAATGCTCGTTATTAGAGGCTGAATCGAATATGTTAACTCCTGAAATGACCTCATATGCGTGATAGAAAAACCGGGAGAAAAAGAAACTGGGTCTGTACGACCTCCAGAACGGCTCAAATTGAAGTGTATACACGGTTTTTCGGGATTCCAGGGTCCCGGAACAAAATTCTCCGGAAATCACATAGAAAGTTCATCGGGTCAGATAAAGCGGCCACGCAAAATTTGAGTAGCATCGGAAGACATTTGGGGGTGCCGGTATGCCATAAACCAGCATTCGCCGAACCTCGGATAATCGTGAAAAATTGATTAATGATCGTTTAATGCCTGTATTAGAGGTTCAATCGATAGGTTAAATCCTGAAATGCCCTCGGACGTGTAATAGAAAAACCGGGAGAAAAAGAAACTGGGTCAGGTACGACCTCCCGAACGGCTCAAATTGAAGTGTTATAATACACGGTTTTTCGGGATTCCAGGGTCCCGGAACAAAATTATCCGGAAATCACATAGAAAGTTCCTCGGGTGAGATAAAGTGGCTACGCAAAATTTGAGTAGCAACGGAAGATATTTGGGAGTGCCGGTATGCCATAAACCAGTATTCCTCGAATCTCGGATAATGTGAAAAATGGATTAATGCTCGTTTAATGCTCGTTATTAGAGGCTGAATCGAATAGGTTAACTCCTGAAATAACCTCGGACGCGTGATAGAAAACCGGGAGAAAAAGAAACTAGGTGCGGTACGACCTCCTAATCGGCTCAAATTGAAATCTATAATACACGGTTTTTCAGGATTCCAGGGTCCCGGAATAAAATTCTCCGGAAATCACAGAGAAAGTTCCTCGGGTCAGATAAAGCGGCCACGCAAAAGTTGAGTAATAACAGATGACATTTTGGGGTGCCGGTATGCCATAAACCAGCATTCGTCGAATCTCGGATAATCGTGAAAAATGGATTAATGCTCGTTTAATGCTCGTGATTAGAGGCTGAATCGAATATATTAACTCCTGAAATGACCTCGGACGCGTGATAGAAAAACGGGGACAAAAAGAAACTGGGTCCGGTACGACCTCCCGAACGGCTCAAATTGAAGTGTCTAGAACACGGTGTTTCGGGATTCCAGGGTCCCGGAACAAAATTATCCGGAAATCACATAGAAAGTTCCTCGGGTCAGATAAAGCGGCCACGCAAAATTTGAGTGGCAACGGCAGACATTTGGGGGTGCCGGTATGACATAAACCAGCATTCGTCGAACCTCGGATAATCGTGAAAAATAGATTAATGCCCGTTTAATGCTCGTTATTAGAGGCTAAATCGAATAGGTTAACTCCTGAAATGACCTTGGACGCGTGATAGAAAAACGGGGAGAAAAAGAAACTGGGTCCGATACAACCTCTCGAACGGCTTAAATTGAAGTGTATAATACACGGTTTTTCGGGGTTCCAGGGTCCCGGAATAAAATTCTCCGGAAATCACATAGAAAGTTCCTCGGGTCAGATAAAGCGGCCACGCAAAAGTTGAGTAGCAACGGATGACATTTGGGGGTTCCGGTATGCCACAAACCAGCATTCGTCGAACCTCGGATAATCGTGAAAAATGGATTAATGTTCGTTTAATGCTCGTTATTAGAGGCTGAATCGAATAGGTTAACGCCTGAAATGACCTCGGGCGCGTGATAGAAAAACGGGGAGAAAAATAAACTGGGTCCGGTACGACCTCCCGAACGGCTCAAATTGAAGTGTAATACACGGTGTTTCGGGATTCCAGGGTCCCGGAACAAAATTATCCGGAAATCACATAGAAAGTTCCTCGGGTCAGATAAAGCGGCTACGCAAAATTTGAGTAGTAACGACATACATTTGGGGGTGGTGGTATGACATAAACCAACATTCGTCAATACTCGGATAATCGTGAAAAATGGATTAATGCTCGTTTAATGCTCGTTATTAGAGGCTGAATCGAATATGTTAACTCCTGAAATGACCTCGGACGTGTGATAGAATAACGGGGAGAAAAATAAACTGGGTCCGGTAGGACCTCCCGAGCGGCTCAAATTGAAGTGTATAATACACGGTTTTTCAGGATTCCAGGGTCCCGGAATAAAATTCTCCGGAAATCACATAGAAAGTTCCTCGGGTCAGATAAAGCGGCCACACAAAATTTGAGTAGCATCGGAAGACATTTGGGTGTGCCGGTATGCCATAAACCAGCATTCGTCGAACCTCGAATAATCGTGAAAAATTGATTAATGCTCGTTTAATGCTCGTTATTAGAGGTTCAATCGATATGTTAACTCCTGAAATGCCCTCGGATGTGTGATAGAAAAACCGGGAGAAAAAGAAACTGGGTCCGATACGACCTTCCGAACTGGTCAAATTGTAGTGTATATATAATACACGTTTTTTCGGGATTCCAGGGTCCCGAAACAAAATTATCCGGAAATCACATAGAAAGTTCATCGGGTCAGATAAAGCGGCCACGCATAATTTGAGTAGCAACGGAAGATATTTGGGGGTGCCGGTATGCCATAAACCAGCATTCGTCGAACCTCAGATAATCGTTAAAAATGGATTAATGCTCGTTTAAGCTCGTTATTAGAGGCTAAATCGAATAGGTTAACTCCTGAAATGACCTCGGACGCGTGATAGAAAAACCGGGGGAAAAAGAAACTAGGTCCGGTACGACCTTCCGAACGGCTTAAATTGAAGTGTATAATACACGGTTTTTCGGGATTCCAGGGTCCCGGAACAAAATTCTCTTGAAATCACATAGAAAGTTCCTCGGGTCAGATAAAGAGGCCACGCAAAATTTGAGTAGCAACATAAGACATTTGAGTGTGCCGGTATGCCATAAACCAGCATTCGTCGAACCTCGGATAATCGTGAAAAATGGATTAATGCTCGTTTAATGTTCGTTATTAGAGGCTGAATCGAATAGGTTAACTCCTGAAATGACCTTGGACGCGTGATAGAAAAACCGGGAGAAAAATAAACTGGGTCCGGTACGACCTCTTGAACGGCTCAAATTGAAGTATATAATACACGATTTTTCGGGATTCCAGGGTCCCGGAACAAAATTCTCCGGAAATCACATAAAAAGTTCCTTGGGTCAGATAAAGCAGCCACGCAAAATTTGAGTAGCAAGGAAGACAATTGGGGGTGCCGGTATGCCATAAACCAGCATTTGTCGAATCTCGGATAATCATGAAAAATGGATTAATGCTCGTTATTAGAGGCTGAATCGAATAGGTTAACTCCTTAAATTACCTTGGACGCATGATAAAAAAACCGGGAGAAAAAGAAACTGGGTCCGGTACGACTTCCCGAACGGCTCAAATTGAATTCTATAATACACGTTTTTCGTGATTCCAGGGTCCCGGAACAAAATTATCCGGAAATCACATAGAAAATTCCTCGGGTCAGATAAAGCGGTCACGCAAAATTTGAGTAGCAACGAAAGACATTTGAAGGTGCCGGTATGCCATAAACCAGCCTTCGCGAATCTCGGATAATCGTGAAAAATGGATTAATGCTCATTTAATGCTCGTTATTAGAGGCTGAATCGAATAGATTAACTTCTGAAATGACCTTGGACGCGTGATAGAAAGACCGGGAGAAAAAGAAACTGGGTCCGGTATGACCTCCCGAACGGCTCAAATTGAAGTGTATATAATACACGGTTTTTTGAGATTCCAGGGTCCTAGAACAAAATTATCCAGCAATCACATAGAAAGTTCCTCGGGTCAGATAAAGCGGTCACGCAAAATTTGAGTAGCAACGGAAGACAATTAGGGGTGCCGGTATGCCATAAACCAGCATTCGTCAAATCTCGGATAATCGTGAAAAATGGATTAATGCTCGTTTATTGCTCCTCATGAAACTCGACAGACCGAAAATGGAGGCGGTATGAGGAGGGATACAAATAGGGGTGTGAAATCTCCGTATACCAGGTCATGTATCCATCACCATACTCGAAAGGCATATATGCTTTCCTTGACAGTTTTCGTAACGGTGTGATGGCATTTTCGCTCTCCCATGTCCTATCGGGCTCTTGCCCGAAGTCCAGCTTGTAAGTCCCGTTCGCGGCCCGAGACTCAACAATCGGAATAGGCATCGGGAGCGGGATAGCCTTAATATACCCAAACTGACGCATGCATCGATCTCGCTGGTACGGCTCTACTATATCAAGATGCCTGATAAAACCCGATTAAAGCGATACTCTGCAAGCTCCTTGGGGACGGTTCCCGTAGGGCAACCATCGGACATGCTCCGACCTAAGATCGTCCAAACTATGACGATACATCTGAAAAGTATGAGAATCGCCCTTACCCCGAGGCAAGCTGGCCCAAGCCTCAACAAGAGGACGGTCCTCAAAAAAGAAACCACCGTCGGGTCGGAACCTGGGAAAGTACTCGTATATCCATGCCTGGAGTAACGGTAGACACCCACTAACACCAGTACTATCTCGGCGCGATGCTATCCCTAACTGTCGGTACAAGTAAGCCAAACAAGTGGCACCCCAAGCATAGGAACCAACCCGATCAAGACTATCAAACAAGGGCAACAACTGAGCGGACACCCTATCACCACTCTTATCCACGAAAAGATTATGACCCATTAAATTCAAGAGGTAAGCCCGTAACGAGTCATGCTCGTTCCCTAGGTAAACAATATTCCTCAAGTCCGATGTATGTAAACCGCCATTCTTGTAGCGCGGTGGTACAACATCGGACTCAGGAACTCCATAAAACCTCGCAATCTTCCTCCTCAGACCACTATCATCAGCCTCGACCAAACCGTCCACACGTACCCGCTCACCACTAACAGGTATCCCAAGAATACGCTGGACATCATGGAGCATGATACTAATCTCTCCAAAAGGCATATGGAAAGTGTTAGTATCCGGGTGCCACCTCTCGGTAAAAGCACTAAGGAGGTTATCGTCTAGACCGGTGGTAAAACACTCCCTCAAAACCCCAAGCCCACTCGCTTGTACCCTAACAGCAACAGTCTCACTGAGACATATCTCCCTAATCTCCCTCGCAGCTTTCGCCCTCTAGTAGAGCTTGATCCACGACCTCATATTCTCCGGGCTAGGGTCCGACCAACAGTTGAACGCAACGTGTCCACCAAAACTCCGTAGGATGCCAATGTTACTAGGACCACGAGGAACGAGCTCTCTCAGGATCCAAGAACTATCCCTCTTCGGCCTCCTCGACCTATCGGTGCTAGAGGACGTCTCTCTAACACTCGAATAGCGTCCTCTACTATCCCGGCCCAACCTCAGACTCAACAATCTCTGCGATGATGGGTTCTCTTGGACCCGATACTCTCCAGCATCCTCCTCCTCCTCGGAACCGTCATCCGACGGCTCATCCTCTCTATCATTCTGGTAACTACCAGCAACCTCCCGTGACCTCGCCTCCTCCGAATCACTACGGCCGTGACCGAGAGTAGGCATCATAACCATGTGAGACGTCTCTCGAAGTGGCGGTGGCTCTTTGTGGGCCTGCTTAACACGTAAACGACGTTTCGAGCCCGTAACAAACCGCCCAGCAGTACGGTCGTGTACGTTTGGCGAAGGCAGAGCTTGCATGATGACATTTCCTCTCTTATTTCGATCTCCCATCTGCATTAAGAAAATAAAAGTTGTTAGAAAACACGTTAATCGACTAAAAAATATATAAAGTAACAAAAATCGGCAAATAATAGCAAAAAACACGATTTTTTTTGTTTTAAAAAAAATAAACGTACCACAGACGAACAAAAAAGCCCCTTGTTTGACCATGGTCAAACAAAAAAACCCCTTGTTTGACCATGGCCAAACGTAAAAATCTGACAGTTGACCATGGCCAAACGTAATTTTTACTAGTTTGACCATGGGCAAAGGTAAAATCCCAACGTTTGACCATGGCCAAACGTGCAATTCCTTGGTTTGACCACGGCCAAACGTAAAATCTCGTTGTTTGACCATGGCCAAACGAAATTTTCCTCTGTTTGACCACGGGCAAACGTCAAAAACCAACGTTCCAGACTATGGCCAAACGTAAAATCCCACCGTTTGCCATGGTCTTGCCCCAAATCGGCCCAAATCCGATTTAACAACAACAAAAATCGACTCAAAATCTAATCTATTTCGCAAACAACATCAACCTAAGTACAAACAATAATAAAATTTACATCATACGAACTAATTAACATGAAATTTACAAGAAAAACTAACCTATTTCAAAACTAATTCAATTAATTTTAATAAAACCTAACACATAAACTAATTTACTAACTAATCAATTACAAAACAAAATTAAAGTCATATAATCAATTAATAACAACAATAAAGGAAGGGGAAGGGAAACAAACAATTAAAAACAACAATTTAGCCAACTTTAACAAAAAAAAAAATTAAAAAAATTGAGACTTACTTGTTATGGTGGTGGTGGAAGTAGTGGTTGTCGTGGTGGTGGAAGTAGTGGACGGGTGGTGGCGACGGCGGCGTGCGGCGGCGGCCAGCAACATGGTGGTGTGGAATGTTGGTGGTGGTGGTTAATTGGTGGATTGTTGATTTATTGTTTGGGTTTTTTGAATTAGAGAGGATAGTTAGTTTGTTAGTGAGAGAGTAGGCGTAGTCGACGTCTTTTGCAATGAAAACGTCGTCGATATTTACTAAAACGTCGTCGATATTTACGAATTTTGGAGTTTTATTAAAAAGGAAGGCAAAGTCCAGAGACACGCATAGGCCCAACAAACATAAAGAGCCCAACAGAGGGCAGCGCCTCAGCAGTCAGCATTGTCAAACATCCGGGTAAGTGGCAAATACACCCCATAGGTTTGCAACTATGTGCAAATCAACCCCAAATGTTTTAACATGTGCAAATTAACCCCATAAGTTTTAGTTAATGTGCAATTAAACTCCAATGACTATTTTCCGGTCATTAGCTTGCCGGAAAAGAGTGATAAGATGCCGGAGAGATAATTAAACACAATAAATTTAAAAATAAATATTACTTTAAAACTGAAAATAAAAAAAATATTACTGATCTATCATAAATGGCTAGAGGCAGGCTTTAAATTGGGTTAGGATTTGCCATGGAGTTTGTGGTTTGATTGTCAATCTAGGTGACATGTTTGGTTTTGACTACGAAGGAGGAGAGGATAACAAAAGGAGAACCTCCGTTGTAACAATGGAGGAAAGAGAAACAAAGTGAGAGTTTAGAGATAGAAAATTGAAGGTTGGATAATAGAAGACAATCAAAGACAATAAAATGATACTATATCCCATAAAAATAGAAACATTTACTAGATTTGTTATTTGCAGCGAATTTTCGAAACTGAAATGAATTTGGGATGGTGATGGTGATGAATTGAGGTGATGTTTGTTGAGGAAGCAGGCTAAGGGAAAATATCCGGTGTTTTATTAATTTTCTCCGACGAGCAATTTACCGGAAAATAGCACCTAAAGTTTAATTGCACACAAACGAAAACTTATGGAGTTATTTTGCACATGTTGAAACGTTTGGGGTCGATTTGCACATAGTTTGCAAACGTATGGGGTGTATTTGCCACTTTCCCGGTCAAACATCTACTATGGTAGTTTTAATCTCTCCTTCCCAATCACAATCATTTATTTACATTACACAATTCAAAAACAGAGTTTGTCAACCAACACAACTTTTCTCATATTGTCTCGACACAATTCTAAAACTCCTAACCATCACAATTTCATAAATGTGTCCCGTACATATACGGAGTATATTCGAAAGTGCTGCATTAGCATTCTAAGTATGACTTTCAAGCCAAGTTTAGTATCCCCAACTATGGACTGCACGCTTCTTCACCACTTTCCCATTGCTACGTGGACGCAAGACACGTGGATTAGACTTGTAACAACCTTGACGAAATTTGCTTTTAGGATGCGGAAGCAACCCTTTTGGACATATCTCACACTGATCAAGTGCTTTCTGCTCTGCAAAGGATTAGATAAACAGATACTATTGAAATTTATGTCATCATATGATTCATATCTCAGCGCCCCTATGCGAAAATTTTTGCAGGCCTGAACTTTGGGAATACTATTGAAAACGAAATACACACCTTTTCCATTTTCAAACACTGGTTCAATATTCTTTACCTTTTAATATCCAACAGAAGTGATTGTATAGATCATGCATTTTCTAATTTTCCATATAGAAAGAATATAATGTACTTTTGAATACTCAATGTGGTGGCAGAACAAACAAAATTCGCATAGAAAGATACAAGCTTTTTCCCAGAATCCCAGCAGCAACATTTAAAACATAATATGAAGTTTCAAGGTACAAAAAAATAGGCAAAAAGTTGGGAAAGAATCAATAAACCACATAAATGGCCTGGTATAGGTGAAGAAATCAATTACAAAAACAAAATGAAGATACAAAGAAAACCGAAAAGGTCAAGGGCCCAAAAGTCCATATGCAAATAAATACTACTCCGTCCGTCCCGGTCATTTATTGTCCTTTGGTTTTGCCACAATGACCAAGGAAAGAGGAGAGGACCAATTACTAAATGACAAGTGGAACAAATTGAGTGTGGATGATCAAATTACTCATCAAGTTCATTCTTAAATAAAAAGGACAACAAATGACTGAGACACCCAAAAATAGAAAAGGACAACAAATGACCAGGACATAGTGAGTATACCATAAGCTCAAGAGAGGGAGCAAACACTCTCGATAAGATGCAAAAGAGCAAAATTTTACCCAAATGATTAGAAACACATATACTAAAGGGTCAAATTAAACAGTATGACCTACTAAACCAACACAAAAGGCATGTATCTCTCTGAATTATTAACATAAATGAACATAGTCTGCAGCCTTACTGCCACACATGCTAAAAACAGGCCAATTTTAAACAAAGAAGGCTCCAACCAAAACAGAATTCAATGGAAGTGCAAGCATGCATTAGCCATGTTTTCACAAGACGAAAACCATTAGTAAAAAGGCATCACAAAAGGAAAAGTGGCGATTAAATCTTGGCAAATTCGTATAACTGTAACTCTTACCGTCTAAAGGGCGACATGTGACTATTGCATACTTTGGAGCGCCACATTCAAATCCGGCAATCTTTAACTCGGCGAAAAATAGTACAGTTGATGTTTCGGCTGATGTTTTGGACTTTGCAGTAAAACTTGAATGATACCAAATTTTTCCCGTTCGGATAAACGCATTACTGTTGATGGGATCAACAAGCACATAATCTGTATTCTGCAAAATAAGCGATAGGTGGATTAGTAAACAAGTAAACATAATAAATGTCAACATCACTGACTTGTTATAATTTTTTAATAAGGATATCAAAGAAAAACATACGTGTCTACGGTTGTAGTAGACCAATGCCGGTTTAGCAGTCTCGATAGTTTGCGAGAAATCTTTAGCAGGCTTTACAACGCTATCTGTCTTTTCTGGTGCATCGTAAGATACTCCAACAGATGAAAACCTGAAACAATAACTACGTTAAACTTCGACACGAAAAATAAAGAAAACAATTAAACAAAGTTATTCATGCTCATCATAGAAACATAGAACATTACCCAACAGGAGCACAAGGAGGGCACAGGTGACTAGGATGATGGGAATTGATCTTTTCCTCCACCAAAACTCCATTCTCCACAAATATCTTAGTACCATAATTTGTGTTGAAAGCATCCAAAACCCTGTTAATTTCCGACGAAGAATTAAAAAAAATAATTGCAAATACAAACAAAATCAAAAAGGCTCTTTTTCTGATGTGTGTTGGCGAAAAGACAGATTAATGGCGACACTATGAAAGTCACAAAAGTTGGGTGTGTGAAACTGAGTTCTCTCATAACATTAGAGAGTGTGCTATATGTGCCGGATTCAAAGTGCAATTTGATTTCAGTTCACAAACTGAGTCAAGAATTAGGGTGTTCTGCTACTTACTATTATTTTGATATGTGCATTATTCATGACTTTAATCGCAACAAATTGATTGGAGTCAGTCATAATAGAGGTGGCATTTATTATTTACGGCATGTACCCATCCCGAATTCTATAGTGTTGGCTTTTAACAACAACAAAAAGGATATATGGCATCAGAGACTTGGACACCCATCTTTCCGAAACATGTTTTACAATTCAGAAATTTGTGGTTTTTCCTCTCATAAGGATGACAGTAAGGGTGTGTTTGGATAGCAAAAGCGGAGGGAAAGGGAGGGGAGGGGGAAGGAGGAAAGGGAAAGGGAGAGAAGGGAAGGGGAGGGGGAATGAGGTGTGGGTGTTTGGATACAATTTCTCTCCAAATCTTCCTATTGTGGAGAGATTTTGATTAGGCTTGGAGGAGTGAAATTGGATCCTTTCAAATCTCTTCTTCTTCATTTCCTTCCACCCTCATTTGCTATCCAAACAAGGAATTTTAAAACCCCGACTCTCCCTCCCTTTCTTTCCCCTCCAAATCACTCAATCCAAACAAACCCTAAATGTTGTGAAATCTGTCATAGGGCAAAGCAGATAAGATAACCCTCCCCACTCACTGATAGCAAAAGAGATACTCCCTCCGTCCCAGTCAATTGTTGTCCTTTGATTTTGGCACAAATAACAAGGAAAGAGGAATGAGCCAATTACCAAAGGACAAGTGGAACAAATTAGGGGTGAATTATCAAATTGTTCATCAACAACTCACTACGGCACCCAATATGGATAAGGACAACAAATGACCGGGACACAAGGAGTATTTATTTGAAGGGAATAAAATATACCGGCGTTTCTCGGGGCCGGAAGGCCAGCGGGGAACATCTTTTTCTTCAAACGAACGATAAATATACTGTTTTTTCGGCCAGCCGTTGGTATCATCGTCTTTTGTTGCCATTTTTTTTCCTTCATATGATATAAATCCACCAAATTTAATCAACAATCATTTCAAATTCATAACCATCACAAATAAACAAGAAAAAACACAACAATAATAATGAAATCACCAACCTAAAATCTAGTCGAGGATTAGGGATTCAAATGATCAAAATAAACCATATAAAACACACGATTCACATGCAGCAATTAAACATAATAAGAAATTAAAAAGGGGAATTTGTGGTACAAACCCTAATTTCTGAGAAGAGAGGAGTAAATGCGCTGAATCGAGATACTGGTACTCCGTATTTGATTGCTTGATGATTGGAAAAGGGGTATTTAATTGAGATTTTTAGGGTTTGACAATATAATTTTATAATATTTGGGGGACACGGGTGGGAGTGGCATGAGACTGTCAATCTACACACTGTTAGAATATCTCTAATGTTTGGCTTAGAGACTTGTTTTTGTTTCGCATTCGAGTCTAAACATCAACGAACATTAATAGATAGTGGTTTTGACTTCACAGCCAGAGCTCAATTCAAGAACAGGTGCAGAAATAGGTGCGCTTTTTCCATGGGCTTGTTCTGAGTTGATTTATGTCCCTGAATTTCTTTATATCATTATGATTTCTATTAAGTACGGACTTGTTTTGTACGTGTAATTTTATACCTATTTCGTGACTTAGTTTATCCCATTGCGCCTTCCGTCTCATTGAAATGTTACATATGCTTTACACAAAGACCAAGTTACAAAGAAAATAGCGTGGGTATAATCTCTTGGTTCAGCTGGCCATCGACCAACCCCACAGCTACCGTCGACCATTTGGATGGTAGTCGTAATTGCATACAACACTAAGTGAACTGAATTCGGAATAAATGATTTTATCATTTTTCTTCATAATCCTAGTCTTGTAGTGGCTGTCATTACTTTGATGGGTATATGTGACCATTTTATGGTTAAATGTAACCACAATAGTACAGGCAGTGTTACATCTTATGCCAACTTATTTTTCAATACTAGTCACATTTAAACGTATAATGATTACAAAATTTCGTCTTATTATTTTAAATCAAAATGGCTCGTTTGAAGCAAGACCAATTGCAAATATATAGCTCTACTAATAACTAGGGCCAAACGACAATGGTGGTGCCTCACCCTCTGCCTTGTATGGCGACACCTTTGAATTCTTGCTCGGGATAAATTTCCCTTTAGCACGAGGTCGTAATACACGTGTGTGATATGGGTAACGGCCTTGGCGAAATCCACAACTCGGATGTAGTAGAGTGTCATCGTCTTTACACATCTCGCATTGTGTAGTTGTTTTACCTGCAAAAGATGCACATATTGATTAAAAAGTTACTTGTATTATTACAAAACGATTAATGCAAATCAATGGTTGTACTGTATTACATAAGTTTTAGACATATTCTCACCCTCTAAGGGACGACACGCAGTGACCAAAAATTTCGTAGTTTTAGTTTCCTGCTCGAATTTGGCAACCTTCAACTCGGCAAAAAAAAGTTTCGTTGATGAGGCGCTAGAACCCTCAAGCTTAACCCTGAAACTGCAATGAAACCAAAGTCCACTAGCCCACAAGCAGCCGTTACTGTTAATGGCATCAACCAGCTCATACTTGTCTTTCTGTCAATAAAAAAAGTACTCCTTATTAACTTGCTTGCTTATAAGAATGAAAACGCATAAACATTTCATGATAATATACATGTTTCGTGTTGTAGTAGTCCAATGCTACTTTAGCGGTTTCAATATCCTGCGTTAACTGTCCAGCCTCGTCTGCATCAGTCGGAGGTGGCCTCTTTGGAGAGGGACAACATGTGTAATAAGTCGAAACCCTATAAGAAATTCAAATGACCAAATTACCTCTGTCCCATATATTTATTTTAATCAAATATAAATAAATGATTGAGACGTTAGAGTATTATTCAAACAAAGTGCGTATCATAAGAATATAAGATAATATAGAAGTAGATTACATACCCAGAATTTTGACAAACTTGGCAAGGACTTTGAATCTGTTCCTCAACGAGAACACCGTTCTCCACGAACAGCTTAGTATTATAATTAGTGTAATGAACATACAAAATCCTAGCAATTTCCAGCAAACATACAATAACACTAATACCAATAATAAATAAATTTAATAATAATAACAATAACGATGACGATAACGTTAATGATAACGATAAAGATATTAATAGCAAATTAGCAATAACTTTGATTAATACCGGCGGTTATCGTCACAAAAGTTTGTGTTACGGTTGTCCTTAACTGCTCCCGCTTCCGTAGCCATTGTTTTTACCTTCACCAAAATTAATTAACCAATGCAAAATTGTACAAATTCGCAAGAAACAAGTATTATTTTTTTTTTTTGTTGAGGAAAGAGAAACAAATATTAATTGACCATAATTATGTAGTGTAATAGCTGCAAAAGATGAGAATACAAACCCTAATTTCACCAATGATATTTTTTTTTGATTAGATAAGAAAACTAGGTTGATCCTAGGGTATGACCAAGCTATCTCATCCTTTCGAATGAGGGAGGTAAGTTGAAGCCACCGGCTATCAAACCCCCTCGAAAGATATGGATCTGATTACTTGCGTTTCATACACATTACACACATGAGCCGATGACTAATATATATATAGATGATTTGAATTATATTATGCTATATTTTTATTTCATATTTTTGCTTATTTTAATTTCGTTCCCATGAGTATCAATCTCATACCCACCCCCTCTTTGGGTACGAGAAACCCATACCTTATAGGTTTGAGGTATGGGTATGAAACTCTCACATTTGCAAACCAAACATATGGTATGGGTTGAGATCATTCTAAACCCATACCTCCTACCTTTTTCAAGTGAACCAAACACCCCCTAAATATGTGACGTGAAAATGTCGATATTAATTAGTTGATGTGAATGTGAGTAATATTAAAAGCAGGGACGTCTTAAAACAAATATAGGCCCAGTGCGACACGGAAAAATGAGGCCCTAAAATAAGGGACTTGCTAAATCCCGTACATTATTTTACTTAATCCCGCACACTTATTCCCGTTATACCGAGTGTGCCACTCTCATTTCTCAGCCAGAGAAACAAGAAAAAGAGAGAGAGAAAAGGAAAAAGAAAAAAGAAAAATAGAAAGAAACCATCGTTATACCCAACCCCCGACAACTCTCCCCCACCAGTCCACCACCCTCCCAGCGCCGCCGACCACCCCTCCACAGCCCCACCCTCGCGCCGACCATTCCCCCACAACCCCACCCCGCCGACCACACCTCCTTGCTACCATCCCCGTGTCGACAACCCCCCCCCCCCCCCCGCGCATACAGCCTACAACAACCACAACTCGACGACGCACGCCTAACACTACCACTCGACACCCTCCCCCCTCCGAGAATCCTAAGCCTGACGACCCAACCACCCCTTCAACAACCCAGATCAATGGAAACCCTAATTGTTGATGAAACGGTGCGGGGGAAGGGATGTGAGTGGTCGACGGTTTGTGATGATACTAACTCGAGTTCGGTGATCGACGGCGCAAGGTGGTCGTCGTCGTTGGGAGATAGGTGGTCGGGGCCGGGGAATGGGTGGTCGAGGATTGGTGAGGAGTTGAAGGGTTTTTGTTTTTTTTTTTTTTTATAAGAAGGGTAATAATGGAATAATGGTGGAAAATGTGTAGGATATAGTAAAAGTGTGTGCGGGATTTAGCAATTACGTAAAATAAATGCACAAGTATATTATACATCGAGATTTGTATTGAATTTCATTAATAAAAGCTTATAATACGGTGACCAAAAGCGGAGGTCCGGTTCCCAGGCCCGTGGTTGCCCGTGGCCTTAGACACCCCCGATTAAAAGGGTAATGATAAATACAATACAGCCCTTAGGGTTGTATTTAAGAACTAAATTACTTCTCAAAATGGAATTAAATTAGGAATTTATGATACAATTACGTGTAAATTGATATCATTAATGCTTGATTTAAGATTTTCTTTCCCTTTTTGATACCTTAAATATAACCCTTAGAGTTGTATTTATCTCATTTTCCATATTAAAATAAGAGTTTTTTTAACGTGTGCCCCCGAGGATACACATTAATAACCTATATGTGGAAATAATAATAACAAGATAATCTATTTTTACCATAATTATGAGATTATCTTATTATTGTTTCCACAATTCCACATATAGGTTGTTAATGTTAGGGCACGCATTAGAAAAACACCATCAAACCCAATATAATATCTTCTGAATAAAATTTACAAAAATTAGGGTTTATTCTCCTCTTTCCACTTGTTCGCTATCTCGTATAGCAATTTCTGCTCCTTGAATTCGTCATATCATATTTATTCAATTACTACCTTTTTCTTACGAACTTGCAATTTTACATGGTTATTTAATTTTGGTGAGGTAAAAACATGGCGTTGGAAACAATTAAGGATAACCATAACACGAGCTTTGGCGACGAGAACAGCCGGTATGCATGAAACTTCTCCTTTTTCTTTTTCTTATTATTGTTAATAATAATCTTGTTGTTTGTATTGATTTTTCTTTTGTATTTCTATTGGTAATTGACAGAGTTTTGGATGTCTACTACACCGATCGTAATACCAAGTTGTCTGTGGTAAACGGGGTTCTCGTCGAGGAAAAAATTCAAGTATCTCGTAATCATACTTCTCCATCTCCTGCTCCTGGGTAATGTTTCTCTATCTCTACTTATTGACTAATGACGATAATGCCGAATAGCGGAATTTTTAGTGATTGGCTAATTCGATTACAGGCTAATCACTCTCGGTTATTGTTTTCCCAGTTAATGTATTATACAACTGGTTGTATATACAACTTATTCAATGTAGTTGAGCTTTGTTATAAAGTTATCGAGCTCAACTAACAAAAGTACCGAGCTACGGTACAAAGTTATTGATCTTAACAGAATAATTATTAAGCTCAATAACTTTGTAAAATAGCTCAATAACTTGTAAAATAGTTCAACAACTTTGTTTAAGAGTTCAACAACTTTGAGGCGGTTGTACAATGCTACTATACAACTGTTTCCTATTGCTTCCTTGAGTACAATAATGTGTTACTATTGCGATTTCATTTGATTCGTATTTATGTAGGCGTTCTATGTATTATTCCACCTCTCCTCCACCAAAGACGCCACCTCCGTCTGATGAAGACAAGGCAGCACAGTTAGAGCAAAATATTAGAACCGCTAAAGTAGCATTGGAATACTACAATACTAAACACGTAATTCAACCTGAATCACTTCTCTGTTTTCGCTTTCACAATTAATCAAACATGAGGATGTTCACTTCTTACTAACGAATATTATCTTTTTGTCGACAGAATGTGACGTATGAGCTGGTGGATCCCATTAGCAGTGGCGGCAGTCTGTGGGCTGGTGGACTTTGGTATCACTGCAACTTTACGGCTAAGCTTGAGGGTCAAGACAGTTCATTCACCAAAGTCTTTTTTGCTGAAATAAAGATTGCCAAATTCGATCATAAATCTTTAACTACCAAGTATATGGTCACTGCATGTCGTCCCATGGCCGGTAAGACCAACTCTAATATGTTCGCTTACTATTAATACTCGATTAATCGTATACATTAGCGGTTTTCTTTGGTGAACGCTTTTGGTAATAATCAATAAAATTAGTTATAGGCTTAATTATAATTCTCTGCAGGTAAAACAACTAAACAGTGTGAAATGTGTGGAAACGACGCAATGCTACATCCTACCTACGGATATCGTCATGGGCGTTACAAGTACAAGACACGTGGCTTACGCCCTCGCTATAATGGGAAAGTTATTCGTCGGAGCAATCCATCAAAGGAGCCATCAGCAATACCGGTTGGCCCTTGTTTTTCTCCAATGGCTCCATGAAACCTCAATCTACAAGTATTAGTTCCTACTGGCAATTATTTCGCCGATGTTAATTAAGACATGATCAGTTAAACAAAATATACCGGCGTTTCTCATCGCCGAAACGCCAGCCGGGAACTTCATCTTCAAACGAACGATAAATATGTTAAACATAATCTAGAGAAATCTAGATTAGAGCACTAAAAAATGGTAGACAGATTTGACAAAGTGCTAGAGATAGAAAGAGAAACACCTGAAAAGCTCTGAAAAATAGAAGCATCGTTTTCAGTAACCTAGAATTTCGGGATGACGGCGCATAAAAGTTCTTCATCTTCTTCAACAAAAAATCATAAAAATAGTAATAAAAATCGTTTCTCTTCTCTGGATTTTTCTGTTGCAGGGAATTCGTCTTCGTCGGTGGTCAAGCTTAGAACAAATCCGGTGGAAATCGAACCTTTGGACCTTGATGACCTCATCACAGATGACGAGACGGAAGAATGGATTGTTCAGCAGCGTGGAAAAGGGAAGAAATTGGCTACCATTCCTGAGGAGCCTGAAGGTATGCTGCAATTTACTGAGTCTGAGGTTCATAAGGAACTTGAATTTTGGAAGAACTCTGTTATATGCTTCATATTGGGTGCCAATCCTTCCTGGGAAGTAGTTGAGGAGTTTATTCAGGGGTTATGGGGTGAATATGGGATTGATCGTATTTCTTTCTTACCTTCTGGTGTTTTTCTGGTTAAATTTAAGAATCAGAAAGCACAGGAAGCAGTTTTGAAACATGGACACTTGCTGTTCGAGAATAAACCTGTAATCTTACGTCCTTGGCATTCTCAGGACCCGCTTACAAAGACGGATGTTAAAGTTGTTCCTGTATGGGTTAAGTTGCATTTGTTAACTCTTAAGTTTTGGGGACAGTGTATTCCTAAAATTGCAGGATTGATTGGTGATTTTGTGCGGTGTGATGGACCTACTGAGGATAAGACAAGGCTAGGAATGGCCAGGGTCTTAATTGATGTTCCTTTTGACAAGCCTGCTCCCAAAGAGGTTAAATTCTTGGATGAATTAGGGAATATAGTTAAGATTCAGGTGGAGTTTGAGTGGAACCCTATCCTTTGTAAAACTTGTGGGGGAGTTGGTCACATAACTAATGCCTGTAAGAAAGCTAAAACCAAACCTCCTGCTAAGAAGAAGGTTGTTCAACAGTGGATACCTAAGCCTGCAGGTGTCAAAGATCTTGGAACTAAGGTACTAGTTGCTAGGATAGCTGTTTCTCCAAAAGCTACTCCTCTGGTTCAACCTAGTCCTAGGACTATGTTTACCCCTGTGGTGCCTGTTGTTCAACAGGGTGCTCATACTGGGACAAGTCAAGTAGCTACCCCTGCGAGGGCTGTGATAAGATTGAGTAGACAAGAGTTGATTGATCAGGGCAGTACCATTTCTAAATTTGGGCAATTCACCTTCATGGAAGCCTTAAACAATGCCACTCCAAAGGTGGGGATAGGGACGATTAGAGTACCCCCTGAAAAGGGGGGGGGGCAATGATAGGCTTTTGGAATGTTAGGGGATTGAATAGTCCAGCTAAGCAAAAGTACATTAAATGGTTTCTTCATCATCATCAGGTTGGATTATTTGGTCTCCTTGAGACGAAGGTTAAGCCTTCGTCTCTAAATGGTGTTAGGGATAATATTTGTAATGGTTGGTGTGTTTCTACAAATACTCAGTACCATAAAGGTGGAGGAGTTTGGATCTTATGGAAGCCTAATCTGTTCAATGTTCAATTTATTGAGTACAATGCTCAATTTATACATACTATTGTTCAGGATCTTGCTAATGGGTCAATGTTTTACTTTACTATTGTCTATGCCTTTAATGGTATCCAAGAGAGAAAGTCCTTATGGAGTAGATTAATTGCCTTCAACCTGAGTATTCAGGGACCTTGGTTCATAGGGGGAGATTTTAATGCTGTCCTTAAACCTAGTGAACGTTTGGGAGGAGTTACCTCTGAGGAGGAAATGGAAGATTTTCAAAATTGTCTTGAGCAGTGTAGTATGGTGGATATGCCTGCAACTGGTTCTTTTTACACCTGGAATAACAAGCAGGATGCAGCTACTAGAGTGTTTAGTAGGCTTGATAGAGCCCTTGTTAATCATGATTGGACTGAGCAGAGACCTGATTATTATGCTCACTTCCATACTGAGGGGTATTTTGATCACACACCTTGTTTGATACAGAAGACTTCTGATATTGGCTTAAGGAAGGGGAGTTTTAAATATTTTAACATGTGGAGTGACTCTGATCTTTTTATTCCTTGTGTTACTCAGATTTGGGGGACTTCCATTCAGGGTACTCCTATGTTTCAGTTTGTAAAGAAGCTTAAGTTACTCAAAAAACCTTTGAAGCTGTTGAATAGGGATTTATATGCTGATATTGAGAATAATACTATGAGGGCGTGGAAGCATTTGGAGCATATTCAGATGCAACTTAGATCTGATCCTGCCAATGTTGATCTGATTGGAATGGAAATCAATGCTTCTAAAGAGTATTTTGAGTTTCAGAAGGCCTGTGATAGCTTCATGATGCAGAAATCCAAAGCCACCTGGATCTGTAGTGGGGATAGCAACTCAAAACTATTTCACAGTTATATGAAACAGAGGCAGGCTAAGAACAAAGTATTCAGGATTGCAGATGAGAAGGGCACTTGGCTAAATGATCCTGATAGTATTCAGGAAGCTTTTTTTATCATTTTACCAAGATCTGTTGGGGAAGACTACAGCTGTGCAGGCTGTTAATGCTCAGGTTGTTCAGAAGGGCCCCTGCTGCAGTGAGGAGCTCTGTGCTGAACTAGGTACTCTTGTTACTAATGATGAAATCAGGGATGCTCTCTTCCATATTCCTGGCCATAAAGCACCAGGCCCGGATGGATTCACTAGTGCCTTTTACAAGGATGTCTGGCAAGTGATTGGAGAGGAGGTGTGCACTGTTGTGAAGGATTTCTTTCTCAATGGTAGGCTTTTAAAACAAGTGAATCATACCTTAGTCTCACTTGTTCCCAAAGTGGACTTGCCTCAAACTGTTGGACAGTTTAGGCCAATCTCATGTTGCAATGTCATTTATAAAGTGATCTCTAAACTCTTATGTACCAGATTGGCTAGAGTTCTGCCTCACATTATTAGCCCTACTCAAGGAGGCTTTGTTAAAGGGAGAAACATTATTGAGAACATTCTTGTTTGTCAGGACATCATTAGACTTTACAAGAGAACTGCTGTTTCCCCACGATGCCTCATCAAAGTTGATTTGAAAAAAGCTTATGACTCAGTGAACTGGCAATTCCTCAGTCAAATGCTTGATGCTTTACTCTTTCCAGTTCACTTCAAGAAGCTTATTATGGAATGTGTGTCTAGTGCCTCATATTCTCTTGTCCTTAATGGTAATAGCTTTGGTTTTTTTCATGGAAAAAAAGGGCTTAGACAGGGAGATCCCCTCTCCCCTTTATTGTTCACCATAGCTATGGAATACCTCACCAGAATTCTTAACTTTACAACTGAAGCTTTGCCTTTCAATCATCACTCCCTCTGTAGGAAGCTTAAGTTGTCACATCTGATGTTTGCTGACGACCTTTTATTGTTCTCAAAAGGAGACTATCCTTCTGTTATGCTCCTGTTAAGGTCCTTTGCCACTTTTTCTAGAGCTTCTGGTTTGGAGATGAATAATGCAAAATCTAACATTTATTTCAATGGGGTGCATAACTCTATCAAACAGCAACTCATAGAATGTTCAGGGTGTGTTGAGGGTCAGATTCCTTTTAGATATCTTGGAGTCCCTATAGCTGCTGGTAAATTGGGGAAAAAAGAGTGTAAGATCCTGGTGGAGAAAATTGTTGACAGAATCAGAATGCTTGGTGCAAGGAAGATCTCCTATGCTGGTAGACTCATCCTTGTTAAGTCTGTTCTTACTTCTCTTTTTTCTTATTGGGCAAATATTTTTCTTATTCCTAAGGGTGTGTTGAAACAAATTGATAATATTTGTCGTAACTACTTGTGGGATGGCACTAGCAATTATATGAGGGTGCCTCTTGTTGGATGGGATCACATTTGTACCCCTAAGAGTGAAGGTGGTCTTGACATCAGGAATAGTTATCACTGGAATTTGGCCACTATTGGGAAGTTAGTGTGGTGGATTTATAGCAAGCCGGATAGTTTATGGGTGAAGTGGGTGCATCAAATTTACATAAAAAGTTCTTCCTGGTCTGACCATATTCCTAAAAGTCATATGAGTGGCAACTGGAAGGCTATATGTAAGACCAGGGATTTGTTTCTGAATGGTTACTCACAGGGTGTTTGGCTTGCTGATATGAGAGGATATTCTGTTAAGTCTGGCTATGATTGGATCAGACTTAAGGAAACAAAAGTGGGATGGGCTAAGCTAATCTGGAATCATGTTGGTCTCCCTAAGCATTCCTTCGTGAATTGGCTGATAATGAGGAATGCTCTGAATACAAAAGAGAAGCTGCACAGGTTAGGCATAATTTCTGATGATTTGTGCTGCATATGCCAGGCTGGTTCCGAGACTGTGACGCATCTGTTTCAACAGTGTCAATATTACAGAGAGATCTTACTACTGGTTTGCACATGGCTGAAGATCACTGAACCGCAGGGGAACTGTATCATTTGGACTGATAGAAGGAAATGGACACTAATTCAGCGGGATGTTTGCTTATCTGTGTTCATGGCCGTTACTTATGCTATATGGCAGCAGCGTAATTCAGCCCGTTTGGAAGGAGTTATTTTGAGACCTACTGCTTTATTCGTTCAATGTAAAAATCTGATGAAAATCAGACTACTTAATCAGCTTAGTAGGGTCAAAATGTCTAAGGATAGAGATTGGATTACTAGTCTTGTAAGCTAAATTATGATGTTGTGGGTTAATATCCGTATACTACCCTTTAATTGCAGGACTATAACGTAAATTTAAACATGCAATTTATAGTCATAAAACGATAAACACAATGAAATGATTAATGTATAGAAATAACCTCGGGTCCTTTAAATTGCGGCGTAAAGAACAGAAATCAAAGCAGATTTCCTCCTAATCGTTGCACCCAAGACTTGTCCGAGATATGCCCTTGTGCTAGAACAGTGTTCTCCAATTGCCTTGCAATATAGGGAGAACTGATGTGAGTTTTTTCGAGATGAGAGATCTCAGGTTCTCAGAGAAGAATGCCCTTCAAACCCTAATCTTTGTTTCAAATGATGATTAGGTCAAAAGGAGAGGGAGTCTCTCCTTTTGTTTGGTTCGGCCGGACCGAGTGCATGCATGGGGAAGTGGGCTTCCACTTTCTCTTAATTTTAGCTCGAGGTCCAGTTCGCCAAATCCTAGAATGTATATGACGGGTTTGTATTATAAACTGTTATCGGTTATCGGAAATTAAGGCATCAGCTAATAATACGGGTTAGCTGAATTATTAATACGTGTCCGACAAAACAGTATTGTATAATTATATTCAATATACATTTAATTAAATATAAAACGCTTATATTTAATTTTACGAATTAACTGGTTAATTCGCCTTAGCCCATGATATTTAATCCGTATTAAATATAATATCTCAACATCACATATTTGACTAATTACTAGTCAAATAACTCGGACTAACTGGTTAGTCAATTTTGGCATCTACATGACAGTATTTTCATACCGTCACATCTCTCGAACGTATCCTATAGGTGTGACTTTTAGGGACCAGTTGATCACCGCCATCTGTATGACAATAACGTCAAACTTATCTAGCAAGCCAATCGTTATTGATAAACGTGGATCAACTGATAATAATACCAAAGTATGCCCTTTGATCCTTTTAGAGGTTTATAAGTCCTTGCACTAATTGTTAAGGACACCAACCCCAACAAGCTCCCACTTGTCCGTACAAGTGTATGTGCAATGACGTTATCCGCACTAACCGGAGGACACAAGCTCCAACAAACTCCCACTTGTCCGTACAAGTGTATGTGCGATAACCGATTCTCATATTCATTTAAAATCTCTCCCACTCAATGTAAAACAATTTGCAGATCTGGATCCACAAAGGTCGTATTTTACAATCGATCCGTATCTAGAGTGGTTTCCCCGACTAGAGAGTAACTTAACCGATAAAACGAATCCGTATCCGAGCATGGCCATGCATTTGATTCTGACTCCTCGAGTGGCCCCGAGAAATATCGAGTACACGATAAAGGCTGAATATTTCCTTCAACTCGACTCCTTCCGATCTAAGCACGCATGAAATGACCAGAAAAAATCTACTTGGCCCCTGTTACGGATGACCGTGAGAAAGAAACCAAAGTCACCCAAAATCTGCCGTAGTCTCAAGAGACAGTCGATAGTCAAAGAATCGACTACGAGGATCACTATGGAGGTCCTATCCACGACCGGGCAACGAATGTTATAAAACATTTAGGACTCCACGTCGATGTCACAATAGTGTCCTACGAAATATCCGTATAGATCGCCTCTGTGATTGGTCAGTCAACCGGTTGACTTATGGCTCGTTGAACCCACCATCAACCAACGTCACAAAATAATTGCCAGAGTTATCAGCTCATGTGGGCAATTAAGGACTAAAAACTATAATGTTTGTTCAGTTCACTTTGTGGTGTTCAAAATTGTCGTACAATTCCACATGAAAAACAAAATATATATATAATATCAAAACGATGATGTCGTATAGAGTACAAAAGAGAATGAATCTAATCCATAAAAGAGTACTACAACTCAGGAACACGTTTGATTCCCATGGAATTAACGTGCCCTTCATGCTTATCTTGTCGTAATGCTTTAGTGAGAGGATCTGCTATGTTATCATCTGTAGCAATCTTTTCTATCACTACTTCCTTTTGCTCCACGTAATCCCGGATTAGATGAGCTTTCCGTTGTACATGTCTAGATTTGTTGCTAGACTTAGGCTCCTTAGCTTGGAAGATGGCACCACTATTGTCGCAATAGATGGTGATCGGGTCATTCGAACTAGGCACTACAGATAGTCCATGTAAGAATTGACGCATCCATATCGCTTCCTTTGTTGCTTCAGACGCGGCATAGTACTCGGACTCAGTCGTAGAATCTGCTGTAACAGTTTGTTTCGAACTCTTCCGGTGATGCAGCGCCATTAAGAGTAAAAACGAATCCAGATCGGGATTTCGAGTCGTCTCGATCCGTTTGGAAGCTAGCATCTGCAGAATCGGTTGCGCATAGCTTTTGAGAGCCTCCATAAGTCAATGCCCAATCTTTAGTCCTCCGGAGGTACTTAAGAATGTTCTTGATGACCAACCAATGTGGTTCACCTGGTTCTTTGTTGGAATCGACTTGTCATACTCAATGCATATGCCACGTCCGGACGTGTGCATATCATGGCATACATGATTGATCCTATAGCCGAGGCATATGGAATCCGTGTCATGCGCTCTTTCTCTTCCGGTGTCTCTGGTGCCTGAGACTTGCTCAAATGCACCCCTGGAGCCATAGGAAGGAACCCCTTCTTGGAGTTAGTCATGCTGAATCTCTCTAGGACTTTGTCTATGTAAGACTCGATCGAGAGATAACATCCGTCGTGATCTATCTCGATAGATACGGATGCCTAGAATTCTTTGTGCCTCTCCCAGATCTTTCATCTGGAAATGGTTTTTCAACCATACTTTCACCGAAGTTAAGAGAGGTATGTCATTCCCAATCAGGAGTATGTCGTCAACATACAATATTAGGAAGACAATCTTGCTCCCACTCGACTTGATATATAGACATGGTTCCTCGACCGATCGAGTAAATCCATTGTCTTTTATCACTTGGTCGAAGCGATGATTCCAACTCCTTGATGCTTGCTTAAGTCCATAAATGGAACGCTTAAGCTTGCACACTTTCTTAGGATGTTCAGGATCGATGAAACCTTCGGGTTGTACCATGTACAACTCTTCCTCCAAAAAGCCGTTTAAGAAGGCGGTTTTCACGTCCATTTGCCAAATTTCATAGTCATGAAAAGAAAAGCAATCGCTAAGATAATCCGAATGGAACGCAAAGCATAACTACGGGTGCAAAAATCTCATCGTAGTGCAAACCTGGCACTTGGGTGAAACCTTTAGCAACTAGTCGTGCTTTGTAGATATCTTGCGACCTTCCACGAGAATGCTTTATCTTGTAAAGCCATTTGCATTGAAGGGGACGAACCTTAGCAGGTAAGTCAACAAGATCCCACACGTTGTTCTCATACATGGAGTCCATCTTGGATTGCATGGCCTCAAGCCATAGCTTTGAGTCAGAACTTGTCATGGCACCTTTATAGGTTGCGGGTTCACTACTCGTTAAGAGTAGAACGTCATCTATGTCATGTTCCTCGACCATACCAATGTATCTGTCCGGAGGAATAGAGACTCTACCCGACCTCCTAGGTTCCTCGGGAATATTCACCGCAGCGGGATTGAAGGAATTGGTTCCTCCAATGGTTGCTCGGTGTTTGGTTCTCGGGAATCTCCGACAGTCGAAGGTTCTATCACTCTTTGCATTCTCGAGAAATTCCTTCTCTAAGAATGTCGCACTAGCCGCAACAAAAACACGTTGTTCGGTTGGCGAATAAAAGTAATGACCACGTGATCCTTTAGGATAACCTATAAAGTATGTCTTGACCGATCGCGGGCCGAGCTTATCTTCAGGTCTCCACTTGACATAAGCCTCGCAGCCCCAAACCCGTATAAAGGACAAGTTAGGGACCGTTCCCTTCCATAGTTCATATGGAGTCTTGTCAATGACTTTAGACGGACTTGTTAAGTATTAGAGCGGCCGACATAAGAGCATAACCCCATAATGAATCAGGTAATATCGTGTGACTCATCATGGATCGAACCATATCAAGTAGTGTTCGATTTCTCCGTTCGGACACACCGTTCAATTTGAGGTGTTCCAGTGTGGAGTTAATCGTAGGGCAATCCCACGGTCCTTTAGGTGTTGATCAAACTCGTGAGAAAGATACTCGCCACCACGATCTGAACGCAGTGTTTTAATCTTTCTACCTAATAGGTTCTGTACCCTATTCTGGTATTCTTTGAATTTCTCAAAGGATTCACTTTTGTGCTTCATTAAGTAGACATAGCCATATCTACTCAAATCGTCCGTGAAAGTGATAAAATACCTATAGCCTTCTCGTGCGGTGATTGACATAGGACCACATACATCCGTGTGTATGAGCCCTAATAGGTCAGCAGCGCGCATTCCAACACCTTTGAAGGAAATCCGAGTCATCTTACCGATGAGACATGATTTACACGTGCCAAATGATTGAAAATCAAAGGCCGAGATAGCTCCATTCTTGATGAGCTGTTTTACGCGTTTCTCATTAATGTGTCCCATATACGAGTGCCATAGATACGTTTGATCTTTGTCACCAACCTTTAACTTTTTATTCATTACGTGTAATATTTCATTGGTCTGATCTAAAACATAAATTCCATTCATGGAGACCGCCTTGCCATAAATCATATTGTGTAATGAGAAAATGCAAGAATTATTCTCTATTACAAATGAAAAACCAAGTTTATCAAGCGCGAAAAGTAAATAATGTTTTTAGAAAGACTGGGTACATAATAGCAATCATATAATGATAACTCAAATCCGCTAGGAAGCTGGATCACATATGTCCCCTTGGAGATGGCAGCTACTCTTGCTCCATTCCCAACACGCAGGTCCACCTCACCCTTTACGAGGGGTTCGATGTTTTGAGCCCCGCACATGATTACACAGATGAGAACCACAACCAGTATCAAGTACCCAAGTTCCGTAACTTGCGTGGTTAATCTCAATCATATGAATAAAAGTAGAAGAGAGAGAAGACATACCAACGGGTTTAACACGACCTGCCTTTAAGTCCTCATGATAAACAGGACATGTGCATCTCCAATGCCGATCTTGTGGCAATGATGGCATTCCATGTTTTCACTCTTGCTCTTTGTCATGCCCGATGAGTTACTCGCCTCACAGGACCACTCTTCCCTGAACCCGACTTCTTGAACTTCGCCTTACCTCATCGTTAGGTTTGCCGGAGCTTTGCCCTTACCTTTCCCTTTGTTTGACACAACGAGAACATCCTGTTTTGAGCTCCCCCGCACTTCATGTCCTTCTCGGTCCGTACGAGGAGGGAGTGCGATTCATGGGGAGTTTTCTTCAAATCATTCATATAGTAATTCGCTCTAAATTGCGAAAAACCATCGTGGAGTGAGTGAAGCATGCGGTCGATAACAATGTTCTCGCTGATGTTACAATTAAAGGTCTCCGGCTTCTCGACATTCTCAATCATGCTGAGAATGTGTGGGCTAACCGGTTGGCCCTTCCGAGTCTCACATCAAAGAAGCGAGTGGTATGCTCATAGGTCACGATTCTCGGTGCTTTCGAGAATTCCTTAGTGAGCGTGGTGAAAATCTTGTTTGCACCTTGGGCTATGAAGCGTTTCTGCAAATTGGGTTCCATTGCAAAAATAAGTACGTTCTTTACCGCACCCGCTTCTAAAGCGAAATCGTTATACTTGTTGATTTCGTTAATTCCAGCCGTGGGGCCTGGGTTTAACGGCATGGGCTCAAGCAGATATTTGAGCTTCCCGTGCAGCGGCAGATTCCGTAATCCGCCTCCCGTCCGCGAAGTTGGATCCGTCATTCTTGATCGAGTAAACCGATTCATCCGACTCATGAAGATCCTAAGCCAGGACTCACGGTCCAATGTGGCACTTGGCATTGGGTTATCACTTGAACCAACCATTTGTTGTTTAGCGATTTAAAACGTGATCTACACTGAAAAAGAAAGAAAAACAAAACGAAATAAGCAACTCATCGAGGTGATTTAAGTCTATTTTAAAATTCATTTTAAACATGTAGACTCTTGCACTTGCATAATTGATCTCCCTCAAGAATGATACAAGTGATCCCAAGACTCAATTTCAGTAAATTGATAAGCCAACTGTTTAGCTAATTCTTCCGGAAGAACTCTTGGTCGATAGATTTTCGTAAATCCTATCTATAGTCCACCATGATCACAGGATCGTACGAGTGACCATAGTGTTGAGATAAAATAGGTCAATCGGTTCCAACTTACCCGACGTAGAAGGGGTCATAGTATGCCTACCGACGAAGAAGGGACTCATTGGAGTTTGACCTATAAAGACCGTTCTCAATTTTGGTTTATACGAGGAAGATCCCATCAACTAAGTTTTAATTCATTTTAAGTGAACGAATAACTAGCGTCTGTCGTGAATGAAATAATTTAGATGATGGCTTAAAATCGTGTGACATGAGAATGTCAATGAAAACTAACTCGTGACCTCTATATGTGTCAGTTTTCATGCAATAATTAGGTGGTTTGGTTTTTAGGCGGAAAATGATGCATATTATCGTAACGATAAATAAATAAAGGAATGCAATACGTAAATAAAAATATCCTAGTGTGGCCTATCCTAGTAAAAGAACATAATACAACTTTGGAATCCACCGTTGGACCCGAAAAGCTTGTCTTGATGTTCCATCTTGATCCAAGTAGCGGGAGTGAGCATCCGGTCTCCATCTTTGGTCTTCTCAAAAATTACAATTAAAATTACAAAATATAAACCTATTTACATTCTAATTAAAACTGTAATTACAAGTGAAAAAAAAAAACCAAAACGGAGATACAAGATCTCAAAATACAACCAAGACCGTGTTCCATCATTACGGTAACACGTTCTACTAAGGCCACACTAAGTTACAATTGATTGTAAAAATTAAATACGTAATTAAAATGGCATTCACGGCATTCAACAAAACGATAAATAAAAATGCATCAACAAAAAAAATTCATTCGTGACATAATTCCGTAATTATGTTAAATTTATCCAAACCACCTTTTAATGATTAAAATTCGTGTGATAAAACCGCTTCTATCAATTAATTTTAATCTATTATAATCCGTCATTTTAAAGACGCTTTAAAACAACTATATGGTACGTGTGTGAACCGTTTCACAATCATAGCGAGTGTACTATATCCGTATAAAGTACATATTGAAGCAAAAAGAAAATTTAAATCAAAAGAAACAAATTTTCAAAGTCAGTTAAAGATTTAAATCCCTCGATCCAGGGACACAAGTGCTCGATCGAGGAACTACAGGCTCGATCGATCGAATCGCAAGTCGATCGAGGGGTATGCTAATCAGGGGTACTCGATCGACTAAACGGAGGTCGATCGAGAACTTATATCAAGCAAATCCACTCGATCGAGTACGAGGACAACTCGATCGAGCAAAGAGGGTTTAGAAAGGGGTCGATCGAGTACAACAGGGACTCGATCGAGCAAAAGGTTTTTTAAACGAGGTCGATCGAGTACAACAGGACTCGATCGATCAAAAACAAGACGAGAAACAAAGACTCGATCGAGTAGAAATACGCTCGATCGAATGCTTATAAGGCTGAAACTTCAAAACCCTCGTGAAAACAGTTTGTCGAGACAAAATCAATTGCAATTTTGATCAAAAACGCATCAAAACAATTTTAACAATTGACAAAAACTTGACATGTTGCTATAATCTCCGTATAAAATAACAACATGTAAAAACAACATCAAATTTGAAACAAAACAGCCGTGTAAAACATGGCACGGTTTGGTTTTCGAGACAAAACAACAACAAGAGCAACCGTGTAAACAAGACACGGTTCCCAAAGCAACCAAAAACCGCAGCAAAAAAAATTTCTGCCGAGTAAAAAAAATGCTGCCGAGACAGATTTTTTAACCAAAATTCATCGTTTCAATAAGCGTTTGATGAAAAACACATATAAAAATTTACGTGGCCTCGCTCTGATACCACTTGTGGGTTAATATCCGTATACTACCCTTTAATTGCAGGACTATAACGTAAATTTAAACATGCAATTTATAGTCATAAAACGATAAACACAATGAAATGATTAATGTATAGAAATAACCTCGGGTCCTTTAAATTGCGGCGTAAAGAAAGAAGTAAATCAAAGCAGATTTCCTCCTAATCGTTGCACCCAAGACTTGTCCGAGATATGCCCTTGTGCTAGAACAGTGTTCTCCAATTGCCTTGCAATATAGGGAGAACTGATGTGAGTTTTTTCGAGATGAGAGATCTCAGGTTCTCAGAGAAGAATGCCCTTCAAACCCTAATCTTTGTTTCAAATGATGATTAGGTCAAAAGGAGAGGGAGTCTCTCCTTTTGTTTGGTTCGGCCGGACCGAGTGCATGCATGGGGAAGTGGGCTTCCACTTTCTCTTAATTTTAGCTCGAGGTCCAGTTCGCCAAATCCTAGAATGTATATGACGGGTTTGTATTATAAACTGTTATCGGTTATCGGAAATTAAGGCATCAGCTAATAATACGGGTTATTTGAATTATTAATACGTGTCCGACAAAAAAAGATTGTATAATTATATTCAATATACATTTAATTAAATATAAAACGCTTATATTTAATTTTACGAATTAACTGGTTAATTCGCCTTAGCCCATGATATTTAATCCGTATTAAATATAATATCTCAACATCACATATTTGACTAATTACTAGTCAAATAACTCGGACTAACTGGTTAGTCAATTTTGGCATCTACTTGACAGTATTTTCATACCGTCACATCTCTCGAACGTATCCTATAGGTGTGACTTTTAGGGACCAGTTGATCACCGCCATCTGTATGACAATAACGTCAAACTTATCTAGCAAGCCAACTGTTATTGATAAACGTGGATCAACTGATAATAATACCAAAGTATGCCCTTTGATCCTTTTAGAGGTTTATAAGTCCTTGCACTAACTGTTAAGGACACCAACCCCAACAGATGTATCTTGTTTACTTGGTTTGAGCTTAATGAGAATTACTTACCTTTCACAAAAAAAAAATAGATTAGAGCACTAAGAAATCTAACACATAATATGCTATGTGCATGAATGTTTCCACCGACATATAAAGCCTATAAATAGGCCATCATAACACCATTTGTGTGTGTAGCCATGACTCCAAACATGGAGCTAATAGGTCTCAGTGAGAAACATATGAATGAAACCGTTTAAAATGTTGAAAAATAGAAAACTTTGAATATTTTCTTACCTTTTTTTTATATTTTTTGTCGAAAATATTTTATTCCGACTTTTAATTTTAACACAACTAACTAACAAAATATTTTGCAAATGAAATTTATTTACAAAAATTTGAAAAATCTATAATTTATATAAAAATAATAAATTGTTTGATTTTTTAGGGTTTAGGACATACAAATCCGATTTTGTTGTAATTTCGATTTGTTGTCTCTTTAATGTTTGATGCCTTGTTTTGTTTTTGGGCTTGATAGTCGTTTTGGCTTATTGAGCTGGTTCGTATGGGTGGGATATAGTGTCTAGCTGATGTATGTATATCTCGTCTCATTGTATGGTGACGTCTTTTTGATATATATATATATATATATATATATATATATATATATATATATATATATATATATACTTACATTTTATCAAAAAACATAAACTAAGTGATCTTCTAGACTCGGACGAAGGTCATGTGTCCCAAGCTCCCTCTAAGCTTCCAGCACATCTCAAAAGCTAACCTGTCAGCTAATCTTCTCCCCAATAATTGATTCATCACAGATATTTAAAGAATACTCGGTCAACCAAACCGTTGAGTAGGATAACTAAACAACAAATAAATAAACAAAATAAGACCTGCAACATAAAAGACAATAATAGAAATTCACGTGCCTCATAGTCGTGATACACGACATACCCCAAATATCACAAACACTCGTCCAGATCTTAAGAAGATGAAATGTAGTACTAGGTCTTAAGAAACCACTCGTTCACTTATAATATATTTATACAAAAAACCACCACCCAATCTTATTAGGGTATAAACTAGAGAGGTTAATATCGCTATAAATGATAGCCACCTTAAAAGTTTACAATATTTTGAGTATATAAATGATAAAACAAACCGGGTTATATGCTGAAAGTTTTTAGAAGTTTCTGTTTCGGTTTGATAAATATTAAGTGACATGTACATGTTTTAAAATAACAAGTGAGGCCTATTAAGTAAACCTTAAAGGTGCTTAAAATATATGAGTGGCTTAGCTTATACCTTTAAAAGTAATTAATCATGTTAAGGGACTTTTATTTCGAAAACGACTCAAACCGTTACCTAGAATGATTAAGGGAACTTAGACACGACACTTGCATGGACATGACATAATGGAGAATTTATGAATGTATGTTAATAAATTAATAATAAAATGTAGATTTTGACTTTACCGAAGAGGAATTTTAATTTATTAAGCTTTGTTCAAGTTATCGAGGTAAGATATAATGCTCATCTTCTTCAAATATTAGTTGGGATAAAATGGACGATTTGAAAACGAGGATTTGAAATACTTTGAAAGGTTTAAAAAAGTTTTCTTGAGACTACAACCGGATTTTCGAGAAGCTTTCCCGTGAGTTGATATTAGATTTCGGGAATGTTTCCCGTGAGTTTACATTGGATTTTGGGAAGGTTTCCCGCGAGTTATATTTGATTTCGGGAATGTTTCCCGTGGGGTTTTGAACTTCTGAATTCGGATCTGATAGAGGGGTAGGGTGTTCTTGACGAGGAATTCCTATAAAGAGCTTCCTTTTCCTAGGGTCGGTTGATCACGACCTTGTTCCTCTAGATCCTCCTCCTTGGGGTTGGCCCTTGGAGGGGTGCATGCACTCGGGACTAGTGGCCGGTCAGTTTTTACATAGTTGAGGAAGGCCTCACGGACCGGACACCGTTTGGTTGGATCCTTCTATATTGCCTCTATCTTATCTCGTTGGACTAGGTTAAAGTTATTAGGTTTTGGTTAAAGTTTATTTAAATAAATAAATGTTTTGAAGTTTTTTTTTTTAATTTTACGAGATGTAGTTTTATCTTACTCAACCCCGTTGGTTGACTCTTACACTACTTTCTTGTCCATCCCTTCTTCTCCTTTTGGATGGGCCTGCCTAATCACCTTGGTTCTCGCCCATTGTGTGAGCAGAGTTGTGTACAGGTTAATTAATGGACGTTGGGGCTGGATTGGAGATCGACGTTGACATAAGGAATAAAGATAAATCACTTAGCTTCCGCAATCGAGTTTTATATTTCATGGTTTGAGTTGTAATCAGATATTTGTCACATTAATAAATAAACCCTTTTATTTATTTTGATATCATCGTTATTCTTTTCAAAGAGTAACAAGTAACACCTTTGTTCTTCCGACATTTTTTCCAAAAATAGTATTTTCAAACAAGTCTCATTGAAGACGGGCATTATTCGTCACAAGCTGAAGACGGATATAGACTCTTTCACAAAATGCAAGTGCAGAGGCGAACCTAGTGAGTAGCAAGGGATAGCGGCTGCTACCCCAAACCCAGAAAATTAAACGGGGAAGATGAAGTTTCGCTACCCCAGTACTGTTTGCGAAACTATAACAATAAATAAGACTGCATATAAAGCATCAATACATGTGTGGTTTAGTGGTAAAGTATTGGCATTCCAGTTAGTGCGGCTGGAGTTCGATTCCTACAAATGCCTTACCTTTTAAAACATTTTTTCCAACTCATATTTACATGTGACGGAGTTCGATTCCTACAAATGCCTTTTTAATTACATATCCTCTTATTAATAACCCACTAGATTATTATTTTACAAATTATTACTCCGTACTTGTCTAAAGTTTTGGTTATAAATTACATATCGTACCCTATCTTTTATTAGTAACATCTATAATTCTACGCATTTTTCACCTAAAATAATGTCATTATAGAGGATACAAGCACAATCATCAACCTCAACACAATAAGCGCGGAAAGTCGGAAATAATTTATCTTTTCAAGTTGAAAAATATGATTATTACAAAAAAATTATATTCTTATGTCTGTGCTTCTTTTATCGTAAAAAATGTTACAAAAATTTCGCTACCCCATATTTTAATTTCTGGGTTCGCCCCTGTGCAAGTGGAATGGCAGGTGGGGGTATCAATTCCATCCCACTTGCACTATCCATTTGCATTTTGTGAGAGAGATACTATCCGTTTTCAGCTTGTGACGGATAGTGTCCGTGTTCATGAGAAGGGCGAGTGGAGATAATTTCAACATCTTAATTCTTAGGGCTTGCCTGGATTTCATGGAATAATTAGGGGGTAAATTTTTATTGGATGATAATTACTAGGGAAGTTAATTATTTGGGTAATGAGTTCCTTGAATAGGTTTGACATATAGAGGAGTAATAATTACTGAGGGCTTGCTTGGATTGGGGGTAAAAGGGGGGAAATGAATAAGGGAGTAATATGTAAGGTATGTTTTACATGTTTGGTATGTGAGTAATTATTCACCTCCCGAATCTATTACCCACATAAAGAGGTAATACATTACCCACCCTCCCCCTGGATAATGATTAAGGGAGTAAAATATTTTCTCAGTAATTATTACTCCTATGCCAAACATATCTTCAAGGAACTCATTACCCAAGTAATTAACTTATCCATCCCCCCTACTACTGGCTCGCTTGGAATGGGAGTAACTATTAAGGGAGTAATAGAGCTAAAATGAACTAAAAAATGGAGGGAAAGGATGAGAATGAGAGATAGAAATGGGGAAATATAGTGTAATAGTTCCTCCATTAGGGGAGTAATAATTACTTGAGGGGGAGGTAGGTAACAATTACTCCCCTAATGGAGGAACTATTACACTATATTTCCCCATTTCTATCCATTTCTATCTATCATCCTCATCCATTCCCTCCATTTTTTAGTTCATTTTAGCTTTATTACTCCCTTAATAATTACTCTCATTCCAAGCGAGCCCTAAGAGAATAAAAATTCTCAAAAGTTTTCCCTCCAAACTTCACCTACTTATATAAGGAAAGAAATAAAATGTTCCCATTAAACTATAATCTTTTTCTTAAAGCATGACTTTTTTTATTAAATTCTAAATTATAATTATATAATGTTTTGATCAAAATAAAATAAAAGGAGTATAAAATTATAAAATACAAAATCGTTAATTTTTCTTCGAAAATGACTTAATGCATACTTAAACTGTATAAAACAATAAAATAATATTATTACCTACGTGAAAAAACTCATTAAGATAATTTAAGCAAAGTTATAAAATAAAATCATTAACTTTATGTTAAAAAAAAATTCATGACATACTACGTTTTTTTTCTCATATTAAAGTACAATTAGGCGAAATATAAAAATGTGAAGGTATAAAATTAGGAATGAATCCTCCTATATACTAAGAGAATAAAATTCTCCAATGTTTTCCTCCAAAATGTATCAAGCTAAATAAGAAAACAAAAATACTTCTTTCTTTAAATTATTATCATTTCATCAAAATATAACCTTTTAATCAAATAATTGTATTTTCTTTGAAAATCTAAATTATAATATTTTAATTAAAGAAGATAAATTCACTATAATTTTATAAACTGTAAATCTCTAAATTTTTGTTATGTATTATTATATATGAGAGAATGACTTGACACATTTTGTATAAAATAAAATATTAAACTGATATATTTAGCTTCATCACAAAAAAAATAAAAAATCATTAACATAGTTTGAGAAAATTTATTATTTGTAATCATTAGTTTTATGTTAAAGAAAAAAATCATTAAACATATTTTATAACTTTACTAAATTTTCTTGATTAGTTCATAGCTCATTTTTTTCTCATATCGAAATACGATGAGTTATATGAAAAATATGAAAAATTAATAATGTATCAATTTATAATATTTAAATAATAACTAAAAACAAACATCTATATATACCGCAAATGTGCGGGATTTACACTATTAAATACCAATAGTATAATTGTTACATTCTCTAATATCCCTATCTAAAAAACCGCGCATTTGCGCGGGATCTATACTAGTTAATTATTACCCAATTAAAATTTATCCCTTAATTATTTCATGCATTGCAGGCAAGCCCTGAGTAGAGGTTTTTACTCCCTTAATTATTACCCAGAAGAAGGTGGGTAATGTACTACCCTTTCATAAGAGTAATAAATTCAGAAAATAATTACTATCATACTAAACATGAAAAAACATATCACCTTACATAACACTTTCCTATTCAATCCCGTTTTATCCTTAATCAAACCAAGCGCTTAATTGAAAATAGTGCAACAACACGTGTGCCCCAAAAAAAATAGTCGCACGAGGGAAACATAAGGCCCTCACGCATTCTTCGTCAGAATTGATTGGAACACAATCACACAAGTAATCAACTGTCACGAATTTGGCGCCATTTAATCCTTGAAGAAATTAGGGTTAGTATTCTCATCTTTTGCAGCTATTACAGTACATAATTATGTTCAATTAATTCCGGTTTCTTGAGAAATTTTCGATTTTGCATTTTTTTTTTTTTTTGTTTAATTAATTTTACTGAAGGTAAAACAATGGCAACGGAAGCGGAAACAGTTAAGGACAATCGTAACACCACCTTTGGCGACGATAATCGCCGGTATTAATCAAAGTTATTGCTATCGTTATCGTCATTATTAAATTTATTTATTATTAGTATTACTCTTATTTGTATGTTTGTTGGAAAATTGATAGGGTTTTGGATGTTCATTACACTGATCATAATACTAAGCTATTTGTAGAGAATGGGGTTCTTGTTGAGGAAGAAATTACTCGAGGTCCTTGTCAAGTTTGTCAGAATTCTGGGTAATCTACTACTACATCTTTGTTTACCTTTGATTAAAATAAATCGATTGCAACGGAGGGACTATATGTTTTGGAAACTGGTAGGGATACTCTTGTCATTGGTCAACACCCAAAAAAATACTTTCCCCGTCCCGGTCAATTGTTGTCCTTTGGTTTTGGCACAAAGACCAAGGAAAGAGGAAGGGGTCAATTACTAAATGTCAAGTGGAACAAATTGAGTGTGAATAATCAAATTGTTCATCGAGTTCATTCTTAAAATAGAAAGGACAACAACTCACTGAGACACCCCAATATGGAAAAAGACAACAAATGACCGGGATAAAAGGGAGTAAATAAATTAAATTGTCAATTTTGTATTGTTGAGTAGTTTACAGTTTAGATAATGCTAGTGGTGCTGATTTTCCCTAAATGTAATGATTATTTGAATTTAGGCTTTCGGCTTACACATGCTCTTCCCCACCAAAGAGATTACCCCCTTCCGATGCAGACAAAGCAGGCCAGTCAGCGCAAGATATTGAAACCGCTAAAGTAGCATTGGCCTACTACAACACTAAACATGTATGTTATCGTAAAATTTCTTAAGCGTTTCCATTCTTATAAGCAAGCAAGTCATTAAGACGAGCCTGTAATGTTTAGTAATTTCTAAGTTGTATCTTTTGATTGACAGAAAGTCAATTATGAGCTGGTTGATGCCGGTACGAGCATTGGTCGTTTGTGGGCTAGTGGACTTTGGTTTCATTGCAATTTTAAGGTTAAGATTGAGGGTTCCGGTGCTTCATCCACCAAACTCTTTTTTGCTGAGTTGAAGATTGCCAAATATAAGCAGAAAACTAAAACTACAAAGTTTTTGGTCACTGCCTGTCGTCCCTTGGAGGGTGAGAAATGTTTATAATGTTATTAGCAAACAATTCTAAAACTATGTAACAACCATTGGTTTTCAATAATTGTTTTGTAATGCAAGTAAATTATTATTAATCTTTTGCAGGTAAAACAACTTCACCATGCGAGATGTGTGAAGATGACACTCTACAACATCCGACTTGTGGATTTCGTCAAGGCCGTTACCCATATCAGACACGCGCATTACGCCCTCGTGGTAAAGGGAAATTCTCCTAGGGAGCAAGCATTGAAAGGTGTCGGAGTATAGGGGATAGGGCAAGGCACCACCATTGTAGTCTGACCCTAGTTATTCTAGAGTAGACATAGATTCCCCAAGTTATGGAGGGGTATATTTGGTCTTATTAACACAAACTTCTCTAGAAGTTGTTAGTAGCTATAAATTTGGAAGAAATGGCCTTTTATGTAATTGCCGGCATTACTTTGCTTTTGTGCGTAGATACATTTTAAACTCTGGTTGTATGGGAAGTATTTAACGATTTTAGCATATTTACACGTGCGAGGAAGCTCTCATCATGCCAAGGATATGTCGCTGCTCATAAATGGTTAGCTTTCTCATGCAATGCATGAAATTTTCTAAATTTTGATCCTTTCTTTATACGTGTAACGCCTATGGCTGTTTTCTTTTGGTTAGTTGCTTGGTGGTTGACTTGTTAATTCCTATCAACATCAGTGGATTTTGCAGCAGCATTGATCTTCCATCTTCTTATGTCACTATGTTTTTGTAGTACTTTTGGTTTGAGGGAGGGTTTAGGAGGCATTGGCTCCTTTTCTTTGAATATACAAGTGGAAGGTGCCTTACACTTTGTTTGGATAATGTAAACTACTACTCCCCTTTGTAGGCTGCATTACCTCTGGATCCTCACATGGGTTTATTGATGGACGACTAATGTTGTTTATGATTAAATCATGCTTCAATGATATAGTATTATGCTACAAAAAGCTTTACTACAAATGATCCTTGTTGATCAGCTCATCAGCAAGTAGTAATAGTAGTGTAATGTGGTTCATAGTATTATCTCGTCACCATAGCATGACACTAATGTATTTTTTTTGACCACTTCAGAAGTAGACGCGTCTGCAGCAATCAATTTTTTTTTGGCCCGCCAGTGATTGTCTATTTCTCTGGGCATGCAACAAGACATTGTTTTTCTACCACCACATACGGAGTAAGCCTTTTTGCTGTTGCTTCTCACTCCCTATCCTTTTATTTTAACCACTCTCTTCCTTATCTGTTCTAAATATAGATATGCTCCAGTTTCGAGTTTCAACCAAGTCAGTGAATCTCTGTGAAAGTACTTGGATTTGACAGTATGATACGTTTAGTTCTGAAAAGACAAACACCAGCCACACAAAACTAAAAACAACTATTGTGGTGTGAATTAATGTCTGAAGTTGCACCCATACTTAATTAACAGTCGGACTTTCTGACTAATAGAGATCATAACTTTTGAATGATGGTGAAATATTGGATAGTGCAACTACACCCTGGCCTGTAGCTGTGACTGGTGAGGAATAGTTCTTTTCAACTTTCCTTAAATGATGTGATTCGTGATTGATACATCTTAAGTTCCTTACACAACCCAATAGACCGTGCTAGTATCATCTAGTGAAATTGCTGTCAATCCCAGGTCTGCTTACAAGATTCTCGGCTTTTGCAAAGGCTGACTCCAACATTAATAATAGTACCTGCCTGATTTTCATATCTTGGCTTAGGGTCGATAGTATACTGAGCATTTATTGTTACTATTAAGGTGTTATTGTGTGCTCATGTACTCGCAAATAAACAATCTTTTCTGCAGTTTATGGGGTATAAAATCCCCTTAAAATAAGGGAATGGCGTGAAACGAAGAAGACCACTAGCAATGGGGAATCTGCATAGCATTGTCTTGGTTTTGAATTACTTTCTCTTTGGTTTGTAGGTTTCTATTGTGACATATCCACTTTTGGTCGTGAAGGTAATGCTCGCTGTAAGATTCAGTTTTCATGTAATCCTCCAAGAGACAAATAAGTTTCAAATTCTTTCTTCTTTTAAACAATCTGGTGAGACAGTAATGATTTGTATTCCAATTGGCAGCATTTGACATCTTTTAGGACAATTGGATATATCTTTTCTATCGAGTGCTATTTTACGTGTCTAATAGACCGTGGCCAGGTGCATCTTTATTATAGAGGTTTTTATATGATGCAAAAAACGAGGGGTTTGCATGTTTATAAGTTTTAGTGTTTCGACAAGATTTTGTAGTCATTTGAATGAGTGAACATATAATTGTCATGGAAGATCCATCTATTTTCCTTTTAAAAGGAATTTTACCTGTGAAGTAAACTTTTACAGTACAATAAAAGGAAAAACTTGTATTTACCTATGCTATATCATGTGCCCCTAAGCATAAATGCGACTCCAGTCTACGTACATGATGACATCAAGCTTAAGCTAAATGCTGACATATTTCCTCATTCTACCTTCACGTGTTTTGCAGAGGCTTCGGGCAAAGAATTTGCTGAAACAGACAAGAGGCATCAATACGAAAGGTTTACTACTTCACCTTCTCTTTGTATGTACTCCTGACTGCAACTGAATTGCCTCCTTGAATGAGGTTATTTTGACCTTTACCTGACTACAAGTAGATGTGGAAGGGCATAACTGGAAGTCTCCAGGCTTCGATAATTTGTAGAGTTCATGTTAACCTTTCTGCAGCAGAATTGAGGATGCATTCTGCTCTGCCTTACTCTTGTTTCTCTTTATTTTCCCGTGTCTACTTTCTAGTAGTGAGGAGGTAATTATTTAAGATGTTTACTTGTAAGGCTGTCTTGGACTCTTGGGTGAGTTTTTAAAGTTGTACGTATGTTGGCCATATTTTAACATAGGATAGTCTCAAGTTATGAAGAAAGCTAGGCCGTGATGCAGAAAGTTAGGCATCTCTATGTGTCCAAAATTACTGATGATTTTAATTGCAAGATTTTAGCTAGCTATCTATCACTTGTGTGTTTGCAGATTTCAGTGTGTTTTGAAAAGCCGTCATTTTAGTGATAGTAGCTAAGCTTGGTTACATCTTCCTTTAGGTGAAGGGACGCTTTATGCGCAACTGCTAACCCATAGCATTTGGTTCCACCGCCCGTTTATTATAAACATTCACTCAATATGCCATGTAAATGCATCATCCAGCGAGTCCGTCTTAGACAAGTTTGACTTAGGATTAATAACCGTTTTTGGTGACTCATTCCCACTTCTCGTAATAGATTCATTTATTAGATTTTGTTAATTAATTAAAATAATTTTGGTTCATATATTCAATTTGGTCTACTCTCATCCTAGGTTGCGTACTATCGTTGAATGACATGTTTGTATGGGTGTTCGATTGCCCACTACAATTGCTTTGATTTTGTTAGATTATCATGTATATATGAATTCCGAAGCATCACAAGTCACTGAGTAATTTATTTGGTGATTAAAACTTGTTACTCTGTACACACAACCCCAAAAGAGATGAAGAAAAGTCTCCACCTCGTAATGACACACCGGGAAAGACTCAAGAGCTATCTTCCTTGTGCATTCGCTTGGCCATGGTGTCCTTCGTGGCAATAGCATTATCACAGTTGCTAAAAGAAGAGTTCTATGCAGGGTACTTCAGATACTATTGCATAACCATCTATCGTTCTGGTAACCCGATGGACCCGCAGCCGGATCGACCATTTGATTCCACCCGACACGGAAACTGAACCGTGTACGTACCAATATATCATCTTCTCTGGCCCCAACTCCCAACACCAAACATGACGGTCAGCGCTAAGCCGAATACCAAGTATGCCTTTATGTTCAAAAGGCAATAATAAAGAGTGCACCTTGTGAGTATCCCATTTTGTTTTGTCCGTTGTCACGAGGTCTGCTACCAGCAATTCCTCACCTGTCTGTCCACGCGGCGACAACACAATCCGCTTCTGACCACACATTATTACTCGAACTGTCTCCTACCCTTCCCCCAAAACATCGCATATCACGGTCTTGGCCTCGTGATTGCCCTGCCATGTGTAGCATGGATTTATTATTTATACATCCACCTCGGCCTTCCTGTATTCCTTGTTTATGAAATAAGAGCTTACAAAATATGCTGTAATTGCAGGCAGATCCAGGGAGTTTGTCATGTCCTCCTTGCACAACAGGGGCACTGCAGGCCAAGTCAGGTTCATCCAACATATATTTAGGTGTCGTTTGGTTGCATGGAGGAAGTTGCATTGCCTAGGAAGTGATAAATCACATGATTTTAGAATTCATGTGAATTAGGAAAAGTTGTTTGGTTGCATAAAGGAAATGCAATTCATGTAGGCATTCCCACTTACCTAGGGGGACCTAGGTAAGCAACTTCCTCCATTATGGAGGAATTAGAGTTCCAAGGTAATTCTATTTCATGTGAATTGGGGGTAACCAAACAAGTTACCCATTTTGCAATTCACATGAATTGGAATTCCTGTGTTATTTAATGGGTAACCAAACAACCCCTTACTGTCAAAACAAGCCCCCGACTCATGGGGGCTTAAAACGTGAACCTTTTCCTCCAAACAGCCTTGTGTCCCACACTTGCAACCGAGTGTTGGACTTGTAACAAAGCACATTTTCTTCATGCCCCGCAGTCATGGTTATTCAGTTAACGATTTCCTTTTTTTTGGTTGGACTTTTCAGTGGACTGAAAGGATTAAGGGTATTACACAATTATCGGATCAATGCTTCATAATATGTGTGTAGGCTCAAGTACATCTTTCAATCGATAATGTAATAAAATATTGCACACGACCCCAACTGTAGGTCTGAATTTGCACCCTTACTTAAAGTTTGTCTGTGCCCATGGTTTTAACAATCGGACATTCTGACTCAGAGATCATAGATTTTGAATGATGTGAAATATTGGAACTACATCCTGGCCTGTAGCATATACGGGTGAGGAATGGTTCCTTTTCAACTTTCCTTAGATGATGTGATTCATGATCGATACATCTTCTTAAGTTCTTTACACGACCCAATAGATCATGCTAGTATCATCTATTGAAATTGCTGTTGATCCCAGTTCTGCTTACAAGATTCTGGGTTTGTGGAAAGGGGTGATTCCAACATTAATAATAGTACCTGCCTGATTTTCATATCTTGGCATAGGGTCGATAGTATACGAAGCATTAGAGGTTGGCATTTTTCTTGGTTTCGAAGTTGTAAATAGCAAGTTTCCATTTGAAACCTGGATTTAGTTTCTCTTTGGTTTGTAGGTTTTTTTTACTGGGGATGTGCGATCTTGAAGCTCACTATTGTGAGTTGTGACATACTCTATTATGCAAGAAAACGAGGGATTTGCATGTTTAGAAGTTTAGTTTCTCGACAAGATTGTGTAGTCATTTGATTGAATGAATATAATGGAAGATCCATCTATTTACTTTTATGAAGTAATTTTTCCTGTAAAGTTAACTCTTTGTATTTACCTGTGCTATCTCATGTGCCCCAAAGCATAAATGCGGCTCCAGTTGACTTACATGATGACATCAAGCTTAAACTGAATGCTGACATATTTCCTCATTCTACCTTCTCGTCTTTGCAGTCTAGGCATCAGGCGAAAAACATTACTGGAACAGACAAGAGGCATCGATACGAAAGGTTTACTACTACACCTTCCCTTTATATGTACTCCTGATTGCAACTGAATTTCCTCCTTGATTGAGGTTGTTTGACTGTTACCTGGGTGTAAATGGAAGTCTCCAGGTTTCGTTAACTTTTAGAGTTGATGTTAGTCTTTCTGTAGCAGAATTGAGGAATACATTGTCTTCTCTCCCTTACTCTTCCTTCTTTTCTTGTTATTTTCCTGTGTCTACTTTCTATTAGTGAGGGAGTACTTATTTTAGATGTTTAGTTTTAAGGTTGTCTTGGGTGAGCTTTAAAGATCAACGTATGTTGCCATATTGACGAAAGCTAGGCCGTGATACAAAAAGTAAGGCATATTTATGTGTCCACATGGTTAGTACAAGATCACTGATGATTTGAACCGCAAGACTTTTAGAGTTCATTGGGTTACCAAAATGTTGACAGCTTACGAGGGAGGTATTTTCACATTGTGATGAACCTGCAAACCGCAATAACGGGAGTTTGTCATGCCCCTCTTGCAAAATGTTAACCGCAATACTCGTATGTTGTAATTGCAGGTAAATCCTGAATAACAGCAGGAAGTTTGTCATGTCCCTCTTGCATAACGGGAGCACTGTAGGTCTAGTGAGGTTCAAAGGCGTCATATAAGTTAATTTGATGTTGTGAATTTCAGAGAGAGCATTATGACTTTTATTTGCTTCATAGGTCTTACTGGAGACCGACTCTATTACTTGTGTAATGCTGGAGCATTACGGTAATTACTTGTGTAATGCTTCATAGGTCTTACTGGAGACTGACTCTATTACAAATCGTTTTTTTTATGAAGTGTCGAATGTAATTCCTGAACTGTTAATAACTCATATTCAGTGTGTATTGGTTGAGTTTGGACCAGTTTTAATTTAACATCTGGAGGATTTGTGGCATTGTTTAATTACTTTAACATATGTAGACGATAGTTGAGATACGTCAAGACTATGATCGAGACTTGCAGTCTCGGAAAATCCAGAGGAAGGCAAGAAAAATGGCAGATATAAATAGACATTCATGCAGTCATTCGTGTAAATAGGTTTCATGTGTCGGCAAATTGAATAAATGAGAGACAAGTCGCAATTGCAAATCAGTAGTTTCAACATAAAAACAGCAGTACATTAATTTTGCAACATAAAAACATAAAATCATTCAAAGGTGTATACTGTATAGCAACACCGGATTGTTTTTGATATGAAAACAAAAGATAGAAATACTAAATTAGACAAAGTTCCAACATTAACCGACGGAGAAAGACAGACACTAGACGATGAACCGTGGTTGGTTATATGCGGTATGACTTGACCTTGGGCAAGAAATAGTCATGCAACAGTAGACTAGTTGAATAAGTCTCAGCACACCACACCTCCTCCAATAAACTGTGCCTAACCACATTAAGCCCATTGCCGAGGAAACTCTTCTGCTTGTCGCCATCTGAATTTTGGTAGATCCAAAGCGGTTCAATCTGCTCACCTTGATTAAACAGTGAGTCATCTTTGTATTCTCCAACCAAGACGACAGCATGAGTCTCGGGTATTCTTTTTCTGTATTGTTGTACATCCCGACCCATATAGGGCGTCTCTCCAGTCGGTGAGTAATCACGGTGAATCCGAAATGAAGCCAACAATGTAAAATCATCAAGTTGACGTCTGATATCATCTACACATAGATGCAGTGGATGCTGAAAATGAGCAAAATGGTCTATTTTGACTTTTAAACCATTTGCTAATGGAACACCTTTAGATTTTGCATATATTAGAAGGCGTTCAATGCTCTTAATATCTCCATAAACAGCTTTGTTCTCATCTTCCCACCTCAAATAGTCAACTAGTTGGTAATCAGGTAGTTTTACCCGACCACCATTCACAATGTTACAATATGCAATCCTAAGATTGTAATCAATGTGCTTCCCAAGTGCAGCATAAAGACATTTGTCTGAAAACAAATTTTAAATCACATTGTTAATTGTCATTAAGCTTACAAAGCAATTTTTCAAATCACACGTCATTTAATTTTGTTTACCTTTGATTAAAAAAGATTATCAAAAAGAAAATATAAAAGCTAAGAAAATAATTAAGACGAAGGAGGAAGATTGTTCTGTTAAGCGTCAGATAAGGTCATATACTTTCATACCGATCCATGGTAATAACTAATAACAACACATAAAGTAAATTTAATCAAGTATTTATCTTTTTGAAGGAAAATTTAATCCGGTATTTATGTGTAGTATTTGAAATATATTAGCAAATTTTTCACAAGATGGTTCAAGGGTCATGTAAGGTCGTATTTGAAATATATTAGCAATTTTTTTTAAAATATATTAGCAAAAAATTGAATAAGTATCAGGCTAATTGTAGATTTATTTTATTAAATAGACCTACTACTATTATATTAGCAATTTATTAAATGGTCCTACTCCTAACAAGCGAATATTTACCGCGCCGTTGTTGAGTTGCGTCCTGAATTATCTTCACTGACTCAGCACCATCGCCAACACAATTCCATATACGGACTATTTGATCCCTTTTCAAACAACACAAAAAAAAAAATGGTTAAGTTGTCATAAATCAGAAATAAAATGAGATATAAACTCATTTGCTATTGCTAAGTCTTCCTTAATTAAGACGACATTAAAATTTAGACGGATCGAGTACATAGCACTCCATCCGACTTAAATTTAAGATAGATAATACCGTTTTAAATGAAAATTTGTGGACAATTTTACCCACAAAATCACAAAGATCAAACCCTCAAAAACATCCCCATTATCACACAAACATATAACTTAACAACTCAAATATTAAAAAACAGTCAAATTTCAAGATATTAAACACAATCATGAGTACTATCATTTCATCAATTGGTCTCTCTTGTGACGGGTTACCATTTGTGACGGATATTTTGTGAGATAAAATGGTAACAAAATGGGTTAGTGGAGAAAGGGGACCACATGAATAGTGTTGCAGAGAGAGAAAAAGTGGGTACATTGTGAGGTAAAATGGTATCCGTCTTCAACTTGTGACGGATATGTCATGTCTTCAATGAGAATTTGTGCATTTCATTTGGTTTGAGAGAGTCAAGAACAATTGATTATTGCTCCTCTTGTTCCAATTATTTGTTTGATTTTTTTTATGAAGAATATTTTAATTAAAGATAAATAAATAATTGTGACGGAAAAATTATTATTTCATCCCACTAATCAATCTCTAGGTTCATATTTCATAGCATCTAGACTTTCATAAAATTGGAAATTGTGCAACCTTTCATAAGATATTACATGAACAATCCTTTATTTTTAAGTAGTTATGTCATGTAGGCATGTAGCTAGCAATTCAACATGAATACAAGAAAGTAGAAACACTTGTGTAGAACTTTACTACCATATTACACACAAGAATCACACAAGAATCAGAACCTTCACATTCTTATATGCATATATCAACCGGACAAATATCATACTCCTCCATCAATAGTTATTTATTCATTTAGAAACAAAGACAAAAAAAAGAGGGTTATTTTGAACCATAAAAAATTATATTATCCCACTTATTTAGGAGATGACCCACAATAACTTAGCCAAAATAGAAAAAGATAATTATTGATTGAAATATCCTTGAAAAGAAATACAGTAGCAACTATTAACTGGGACGGAGTACAACTTTTATATTACACTATCCCATATTGCTAAGTTGTAAATTTCACTATCCGATTATAAATTTGTAAATTTTACTAATGATTATCATACCACAATCTAATATAATGTTCACAAATTCTTATTTGTGACGGAGATATCCGTCACAAATAAGAGACGGGTCAAATACATACCATTTAACTCAATGTGGTACCCGTTTGCATGGAAGCCTGCGCTGACAGCACATCAAAAGGGGGCGGCTTCACTGTTGGCGACGCATGACTTGTGTACTGCAAAGATTATTCTATTGCCAATTTGTACTTTGGTTAACATATTTAATTCCAATAATTTGCAATAAGTGTATCTTGCATTAAATGTTTCTGAGATCTTTGCTCCCCATGCACAACCCTACTTCCATTTCACCATGATTTTGCACAACAATTTGCTTTCATTCTCATAATTCTGATCTTCTTTCTACATTTTCCTTTTATTCTCTATAATTTACAACTAAAATGTCGTAAAAATTTACAACTTTATTATCTCATAGTTCAAAAAAAATGGAGGATCTTGAACAAACCTTTACAGAAATGTTAGTTGATGGTGCCCTAATCGTTCCAACAACAATGGAATGTGCAGATAATAATCATGATGGGATAATTGATCAACCTTCAACAGAAAACACGACGACTAGAGGTAGAGGTATGCCTTTTTTACGCCATTTTTCTGTTCAGAAGGTAGGGCAAATTATTGTTATTATTAATGTTACTATAATACATTTTAAAATCAAGGAAATAACATGTTATTGAATTATATTGATGTGTTTGTGACATTTATATTGCATTATATTGATGTGCAAATCCTCAGTGGGCATAAAGTTTTTTTTTGTTAAGTTTTACCATCATGAACTGTAATATTAGCTTATAGTTTTGATGCATACCATATATGTTTGATTTTACTGTAATATAATGGATGTTTACATTTATCGGTCTTTTCTCATCTTGTTGGTCCAAATTTCAGCCTGTCAGTTTATTAATTTGAATATTATTTGTAGGTTTTCAGTGCAGCATATGTGTATGATATAACGGATGTTTAAATATAATACGGTTGTTTAAATATAATGGATGTTTACATTTTCGGTGTTAATGGCTTTACTGTTAGTCCTAATGTCACCCTGTCAACAATAATGCATATTGTTATTTATCTGTTTAATGTGTGCATTTTCCTACATAATGTCACCCTGTCAACTACATTGGACCAGCTTACTTGGAAACAAATTTTGTACGTCAAACAAATCTGTCTAATTTTCGTCCTTATGTAACCCTGTAACTAGAGTATGGATAAATATGTAAATGCAGATGTTGCTATTTATGTTATAAATGTTTACACTTTATTGCCTAATGTGACCCTGTAAACCTATGCAGGTACAGACTATTCAAAATCCCTATTGGGAATGAAAGCAGAGAAATGAGAATTAATTTATGAGATGTTCAGGAAACACTCACAGGCCATTGGTTTCAGCATTAGGAAAGCAACTTCTCGTAGAGCGAACGGAAGTGGTACACCCGTATTCGAGAGATACTTTGTATGTTCATGTGCCGGAGTACATGCAAATGGTAATAGGCGAGACGATAACGGCAATCCTTTGAGGAATTCTGCAGTCACACGTTGCCAATGCAAAGCCGGTTTAAGGACACAAGTGAATGAGGACGGGCAGTGGGAGGTAATGCAACATGCCACAGAACACAACCATGAGCTGACTCCCCCTCAATGGCAACAACACCACCGCTCGGAGAGGAGAATTACTGATGCTGAGGAAGAGGCTATAAGGGCCTTGACTGAAGCCTTTGTAGCCCCCTCGGTTCAATACAAAGTGGCAGCTGCTGTAGCGGGGGGCGATGTATTCGTCGGACACACCAAGAGGGATCACATCAACTTTGTTCATAGGCTGAAGATTAAAGCGATCGAGGGAGGTGATGCAGCCACGCTAATTAATCTTCTCACTAAAAGACAAGCTGAGGATCCCGGGTTTTTCTTTGGAGTCGAATTCAACAAAGAAGGGAGACTCCACCACCTTTTCTGGTGTGACTCGATGATGAGGGAGGACTACCGATTGTATCATGATGTTGTCATCTTTGACACAACGTATCGCACTAACAGGTACAATCTGATTTGTGGTGCATTTGTCGGTATAAATAACCACTGGTCCAATGTCATGTTTGGGTGTGCTTTCCTATCCGACGAGCAAGAAGAATCATTCCAATGGTTGTTCAATGTGTTTAATGAAGCTATGGGTGAGGATGCTCGTCTTGTCTCCATTTTCACTGACCAAGACAAAGCTATGACAAATGCAGTTGAAGGGTATATTCTATGTCCTTCTGTTAAATTTCGCATGTTGAGTCATGCCACCATTATGTGACCACTTCACTTTGTATATCATTAATCCGAAATATGATAACAAATTAGGCAGATGGAAATGCTGAGGTCACAACTGCAGAAATCACTATATTAAGATCTTATGTTATTAGATCAATAACATATGTCACCATATTTTACTAAGTCAAATGGAAACTCAAATGACAACAATTTTCCAAACTCTGTCAACATATTTTAGTAATCAACCTTTTAAGGTAAATTAAAGATGTCACCATATGAAGCACTTAGGTAATTACATGGGAAAAAAAATATAGCTATAAACTTAAGACCTCTATACGCTAACATTGTCTTCTGTCCTTAGTAGGCACAGACTATGTCTAGTTAATTATTCAATATGTGACCACTTAACCTACGTTTACAATTGTCAAACAATTGACAACATATTTTAATAATCAGCTCTTTGACTTAAGTTGAAGATGTCACCATATGAAGCACTTATGTAATCCCATTTAATGGCAACATTTTTCGTAGATATATAATCATATTATACTGTTGAACTTGTGTGTTAATTATTAAAATGTCACCATATGAATCATTGAAATCTTGTCTTCAATTGAACATCGCAAACATAAATATATGACTTCTAATGCTAACATTTCTCTTCTGTCTCCATACAGATATACCCAGAAAGCAGGCATAGGCTATGCCAATGGCACATCCAACAGAACGCCATCTCACACTTTGGTCATTTAAAGCATGATAGGACATTCCAGAATTTGTTCAACAAATGTCTTAATGGTTGCTTTAACGAAAAGGAATTGACGACATGGCAAAGAATGACGACAGAGTATGGTGTTGAGAACCACCCATGGTTCAATAGATTGTACAGTTTACGAATTAAATGGTGCACTGCATTGAATAATCAGTATTTCTCAGCGGGTATCCTTTCTTCCCAAAGGAGCGAGAGTACAAATCATGCTATGGGGTTCCAAGCTTCAAAAACAACATCAGTCACTGAATTCTTTGGAATATATGAGACGACCGTGAGGAGGTGGAGAGGAGAGGAGGAGCGGAAAGAATTCAACTCTATAAGAGCTGCCCCTACATCCGTGTTCCCCCTTGTAGACCTTCTACAACATGCATCTCAGATATACACTATGGAGCTGTTCCGTGTGTTTGAGAAGGAGTTTGGACTTGCAATGGGCACCCGGGCCGCACTTATCACCCATGAAGATACCACCTTAATTTATAGTGTCGACACGGTTGGCAACGAGGGGTCTTCCCATCATGTCACTTATAATTGCGGGAACAACTTGTGTGTTTGCACTTGTAGGAAGTACCAAGTAATGGGCATCATATGTTACCACATCATACGGGTCCTGCACATGCATTATGTGCAGGAGATCCCAGCTAGTTGCATCCACAGGAGGTGGACGAAATTTGCAAAAACGGATGTCTGGAAACGTTTACTACCTTCTGATATGCGCCAAAGTGCTGCAAATGAGGCCATTAATTGGCGACGTTCAACCCTCACCAATGTCCACAATCTCATAACAAAGAGCCAGAAGGTAATGGAGGTAAGGGTAATTGTGGAGAAGTTATTTGAGGCGACAAATGCTGAAGTAATAGTGGTACTGCAGAAGCTTTCTGTGGACGCCAAGACAAACACTCAAACAACCGAAGAGCGCCCTATTCTTGATCCTATCCATGTAAAGACGAAAGGTAGGAGCGCAAGGAAAAAAAGCGGACTTGGAAAGAAGAAGAAGGCCAAAAAAGCTGCTGCAAACGATGGGGACGCATACACCCCAATACCCCATCTCCTGTGAACGTCGCTGATATGGTAACATTTTGACCTTTTGCAAACCACAACGCATCAAAGCTACTGCCACTTAGCCATAGGGCGTGGAAGACATCACTGTTGTGACCATTATTGTATTATTTGTTAGGTTATCTAAAATGGTCTGATATTTTGTCATTTTGAAATATGTCGTAATGTTTGGAAGTATGGTCTGCTTTTTGGAAAACGATGTACCGAATTAATGTTACCATTATTGTACAATCTGTTAGCAGATCTTAAATTAAAGGTTTTCACTTTTTAAAGGCATGTTGCCATTCTTGGACTATATGTAACTATAAATATTTGGTAACATTATTGCTGAAAGTATAAACAGCCATTCTTGGACTATATGTAACTATAAATATTTGGTAACATTATTGCTGAAAGTATAAACAGCTTAGGGTTGCCACTCTTTTAAAGTATAGGAATTATTCTTCCAACATATGTTACCAAATATAACATGGTAACATAATTTTTCAAACTGTAAACCATTTGAGTTAGTTAATTTTATTCTAAGAAACAATGTTGAATTAAAGGCTGCTTTATGACTCGTTAAACGATGTCCTTATTTTTGCACAATATGATACCATAATTATATGTATACACTTGACATTTTTAAATAATTCAGCGCTTGGAAGGATATGACATTGGCCTTTGATAGTTTAGACACTATTCTTGGAACATATGTTACTAAATAGAACACGGTAACATAATTGGTCTAAGTATAAACCATCTGCTTAGGTAACATTTGTTCCTATTTTTATACGAAATGGGACAACTTAAAACACCCATATAAGGGAGGGGAAACACAACTGGATAACAAACAAAGAAGTCATAGCTATACAAACACAAATATTCAGCCAACCTACCGAACATGTCCGAAAATAAGGCCGTACAACAGGGCCATAATTAACATCCAAAATGAGGCCATACATTACGGCCATATCTAATATCCAAAATAAGGCCATCCATCAGGGCCATATTAATTATCCAAAATAAGGCCATACATTAGGCCCATAAACAACATCCAACCATGACACGTCTACTACTTCGGGGCAGCTGATTTCCTCGCCTTGCTGCGGGTGTTAGTCGGGCCGGTTCTCTGACTAGTAACGCCAATGTCATCAAGGCCAAGAGAAAATGAAGGCGCCTCCACCATCTCCACATTCACAAGTGCGTCCAACTTTTCGCCAAGCGCATTCCAAGCAGCAACAAACCCCGGTGAACCCAACGCTTGCGTAAATGACCCCTGGGACTGTTCGCCTTCACCGACAGTACTTGCCACAGACCCTGACTGAAGCACGTCTGCAAGTCCCTCATGGGCTGCCAACTCATGCATTAGGCTCTTGTGCATAACGGAGACCACTGAAAGGTTCCTCCTTGTTGTCATCCAATTGCGGACTCGCACCTATACCAAAAGAAATGATATAATGTAAACATAGAATGAAATGATATAATGTAAACATAAAATGAAATGATATAATGTGAACATAACCAATGCAGATGGTCACATAATGTTTGCAGACGTAAACATTACAAACCTCAAGAATGTTAGCTGCCAACATTTACAACCACTGGTAACATACTGTCTGAAGACATCAACATTAAAAAAGATGAAAGAGGAGAGCGTACATCATCATAAGAGGCCTGCAATTCCTCATCAGTCGGAATGCCTTCAGGTAGTGGGAGTTGAAGAAATCTGGACGGAGGGTCCTGGACATTTCTGCGACGGTACAAGCGCTTCACTTGGTGCCTTGATATTGGATATGTGGGCAGCTCCCAAACACCAATCCCAAAGCCGCGATGATGCGGGTATGCAGCAATTTCCTGGGCCATTCTCTCCTTCAGACGCTCAAGAGTACAATGCTGAACAAGCGGTAGGCTAGTTGGTTCTGGGAGCCCCCACCAAGTCAGACGGTGGAAGTACATCAGCTGTAGAAACATGAGACAACCTCCTACATTTTTGGTGTCGTGGGACCTCCACGACGCAACTGCTCGGTTGAGACGTAGCAATACCAATGAACACCAGTCCAGCTGTGAAATAGAGTCCACATCCTCCACTGCTTTCACCAAGCGTAAGTCGATACGATTGTGCACCGTTGGTGCAAGGAAAGTCGCCATAGCAAATACCACAAACATTTTCTTAAAATCAGCACCCCCGTCAGGCAGCCCCATCATTGCTACTCTAACACTCTCTATTGATATCTCATCTTTCTTTGTGACCTTGAAACTTTCACGCCAAATCTGTGCCAATTCCTGATCGGTCCTCGGTTCTATAGTTTTGTCAGTACACGGTAGCATGAAGGCGTCGTAGACATCATATTTGGTTAGAACAAATTGGACATGGCGGTTAAACAAGAACATCCTCGAACTAGGGTCATATTTCTGGAGCAACCAGTCCACCATCTGATGATAAAAAGCGTGCGTCTTCAACTCTAGCAGCCTACCGAAACCGATGTCCTCGATATCCTTTTTCTGAGCTTCTGTTAGAATAGCAATCATATTGAACAATTGCCTCGGTGATGCATGGCCATCCACCTCCTTCTTTTTCCTACGACATAGTTCAAGCATATGTTAATACAATAAGTCTTGCTTGTGACGGGTTATCCGTCACAAGCAAGAGACGGGGCGAATAGTAGTGTTTTAGTGGAAACGGGTTGTGAGGGGATATGTGGCTGTGTCAGGAATTTGCATGGGGAAGGAAAAGAGATTTTGAGATAAATTATTAATTAATGCATCGTCCTTCCCAATGCAAAAAAACCGTCCACTTTTTCATTTTGAAAACCAATCATATTCATTATTATTTCCACATTTACTCCTCTTCATTCATCGTCCCAACTTTCTTTCTTCTCTCTTAATCCTCTCTCTTCATATTCTCATTATATAACCACCAAAAATACCCACAAATCAACCAAAATCATTATCATGCCAACGAAACAAGCAGCAAGAAGGGGGCCAAATAAGAAAACTACTAGAGGTCCAAAGGTGGATGATGCAGAAGAAGGTAATGGTATGTTTTTTGATTTATTAAAATAGTATGGGTTCGTTCATATTTTTGATATGGTTTCAATTTCAACTGGTTTGGATCATATTTTCTCTTATTCCTACTTAGTGGGTTTTTGGTTTCAATTATTGGGATGTATCGTCTACTTAGGGTTCATTAATGTTGTTTGTTCATTTTATTGTTGTTTGGTTCAGTGAATGAGGTCCAGGCAGAAGGCAGAGGAAAGAAAGTCGTGGCCGCAAAAGTGCGGGGAAAAGGTAAAGCGGTTGTGGCAGAAGAGGATGTGAACGAGGATGCGAATGGAGATCTTGCATGTCAGAGAAAGGGGACGAAGAAGAGGGTGACGTTCAGCATTGGTAATAGTAAAGGGAAGGATAAGGTTGTGGAGGAAGAGGAAGAGATTGAGGAGTCGGGTGAAGAAGACGCTGATGAGGATGAACAGGCGGATGATGATGACGAAGGCAAGTTTATGGTTTATAATTTTGTATTCACATTTTTCAGTAATTTGTTGGCATCTTAATAATATTTTCTTTCGCCATGAAAAGATCGTGTCAATGTCGCTGTCAATATGGCGGTAACGGTTGGGAAAAGCGCGCTGAAGAAGAAGGCGGTGTCAAAGCCAACTGAGGTCACTAAAGATAAAACCTTTTTCTAGTAAATGAGTTGAATGGTCTATGACATATTTTATGTGACCATTTTTTTGGTGTATATTACAAATCTGAAGTGGTTACAAATGGATCTATGTTGTGCACATTTTGTGTGCTAGATCTGAAGTGCTAAAACCTTTTTCTGGTAAATGATGTGAATGGTCTATGTCATATTTTATGTGACCATTTTTTTTTGGTATGTTACAAATCTTAAGTGGTTACAAATGGATCTATGTTGTGCACAGATCGTCCGCTAAAGCCGAAGGCACTGAAGATTGTAAAGGGGAAGACATAAGTTGGTGAGGGATCCAAGAAGCGGAAGGGGGATGACTCTTCGCTTGTGGTGGGAAAGTAAGTGATTCAACCTCATTTTTGGTGTGTTGTTGATAAATTGTTTATAGCTTGATAAATTGACACCATTTTTGTGTGTTTTGATTATAAAATGGGACAGTATTTGGGATAAATTTTTTGAATAATTTGGGATAAATTATTGTCGGTTGATGAACCACCTCTGTTATCACTTAGGTGGTTTATGTAGATAGATTTGTTTTGAATGTAAAATGTGACCAAATTTGTTATCACTTAGGTGGTTTATGATGGCATATGACATGACTGTATATATGGTGACTGAAGTCTAATTGAGATGGTGACAATTTTTTGATTAATTAGGAACAATTTGTATCTGTTGATTAACCTGCTTTGTGATCACTTTGGTTTATTATGTCATTAATTTACAATAACGAAATAAATATGGTGTCAAAGTTTGTGAATTTGGTGTTTTTTTGGGTTTATTTTGAATGTGAAATATGACCAAATTGGTTAAGAGTGATGTCATATGACATGGTTGTATATATGGTGAATAAAGTCTCATTGAGATGGTGACATTTTTTTTATTAATTGGGAACAATTTGTATCTTTTGATTAACCTGCTTTGTGATCACTTTGGTTTATTATGTCATTAATTTACAATAACCAAATAAATATGGATTGTATATGAAATGTTGCATCGTTTTATTTGTCACCATTTTTCATTTTATTGTAGCATTATTTGAATGGTATCAAAGTTTGTGAATTTGGTGTCTTTTTAGGGTTTGTTTTGAATGTAAAATGTGACCAAATTGGTTAAGAATGATGGCATCTGACATGATTGTATATATGGTGAATGAAGTCTAATTGAGATGGTGACAATTTTTGGATTAATTGGGAACAATTTGTCTCTGTTGATTAATCTGCTTTGTGATCACTTTGGTTTATTATGTCATTAATTTACAATAACCAAATAAATATGGACTGTATATGAAATGTTGCATCATTTTATTTGTCACCATTTTTCATTTGATTGTAGCATTATTTGAATGATGTCAAAGTTTGTGAATTTGGTGTCTTTTTAGGGTTTGTTTTGAATGTAATATGTGACCAAATTGGTTAAGAATGATGCCATCTGACATGATTGTATATATGGTGAATGAAGTCTAATTGAGATGGTGACAATTTTTGGATTAATTGGGAACAATTTGTATCTGTAGATTAACCTGCTTTGTGATCACTTTGGTTTATTATATCATTAATTTACAATAACCAAATAAATATGGACTCTATATGAAATGTTGCATCGTTTTATTTGTCACCATTTTTCATTTTATTGTAGCATTATTGGAATGGTGTCAAAGTTTGTGAATTTGGTGTCTTTTTAGGGTTTATTTTGAATGTAAAATGTGACCAAATTGGTTAAGAATGATGGCATCTGACAGATTGTATGTATGGTGAATGAAGTCTAATTGAGATGGTGACAAATTGTGCATTAAATGGGAACAATTTCTGCCTATTGATTATGAACTTAGGTGGATTATCTTTGTCATCACTTTTGTAGATAATGTAGTTAGGTGACAATAAGCAAATAACTATGAACTTTATATATAATGCGGCACCGTCTTATTTGTGACCATTTTTTATTTTATTGTAGCATGATTTGAATGGTGTCAAAGTGATGTTAATTTGGTGTCTTTTTGGGTGTGTTCTGATTGAAATATGTGACCAAATTAATCATGAATGTTGGAAGCTATCTATATGTACTATATATATGAAATGTTGCATAGTTTTGTTTGTGACCAGTTATAATTTGATTGTAGCATGTTTGTAATGGTGTCAAAGTGATGTTAATTTGATGTCTTTTTTATATTAATATGTGACCAATTTGGTTAGGGATGTTGGTTACAAATATTAACATCACAAATTCTTATTTGTGACGGAGATATCCGTCACAAATAAGAGACGGGTCAAATACATACCATTTAACTCAATGTGGTACCCGTTTGCATGGAAGCCTGCGCTGACAGCACATCAAAAGGGGGCGGCTTCACTGTTGGCGACGCATGACTTGTGTACTGCAAAGATTATTCTATTGCCAATTTGTACTTTTGTTAACATATTTAATTCCAATAATTTGCAATAAGTGTATCTTGCATTAAATGCTTCTGAGATCTTTGCCCCCCCCCCCTGCACAACCCTACTTCCATTTCACCATGATTTTGCACAACAATTTGCTTTCATTCTCATAATTCTGATCTTCTTTCTACATTTTCCTTTTATTCTCTATAATTTACAACTAAAATGTCGTAAAAATTTACAACTTTATTATTCTCATAGTTCAAAAAAAATGGAGGATCTTGAACAAACCTTTACAGAAATGTTAGTTGATGGTGCCCTAATCGTTCCAACAACAATGGAATGTGCAGATAATAATCATGGTGGGATAATTGATCAACCTTCAACAGAAAACACGACGACTAGAGGTAGAGGTATGCCTTTTTTACGCCATTTTTCTGTTCAGAAGGTAGGGCAAATTATTGTTATTATTAATGTTACTATAATACATTTTAAAATCAAGGAAATAACATGTTATTGAATTATATTGATGTGTTTGTGACATTTGTACTGCATTATATTGATGTGCAAATCCTCAGTGGGCATAAAGTTTTTTTTTTGTTAAGTTTTACCATCATGAACTGTAATATTAGCTTATAGTTTTGATGCGTACCATATATGTTTGATTTTACTGTAATATAATGGATGTTTACATTTATCGGTCTTTTGTCTGTACTGTTGGTCCAAATGTCAGCCTATCAGTTTATTAATTTGAATATTATTTGTAGGTTTTCGGTGCAGCATATGTGTATGATATAACGGATGTTTAAATATAATACGGTTGTTTAAATATAATGGATGTTTACATTTTCGGTGTTAATGGCTTTACTGTTAGTCCTAATGTCACCCTGTCAACAATAATGCATATTGTTATTTATCTGTTTAATGTGTGCATTTTCCTACATAATGTCACCCTGTCAACTACATTGGACCAGCTTACTTGGAAACAAATTTTGTACGTCAAACAAATGTGTCTAATTTTCGTCCTTATGTAACCCTGTAACTAGAGTTTGGATAAATATGTAAATGCAGATGTTGCTATTTATGTTATAAATGTTTACACTTTATTGCCTAATGTGACCCTGTAAACCTATGCAGGTATAGACTATTCAAAATCCCTATTGGGAATGAAAGCAGAGAAATGGGAATTAATTTATGAGATGTTCAGGAAACACTCACAGGCCATTGGTTTCAGCATTAAGAAAGCAACTTCTCGTAGAGCGAACGGAAGTGGTACACCCGTATTCGAGAGATACTTTGTATGTTCATGTGCCGGAGTACATGCAAATGGTAATAGGCGAGACGATAACGGCAATCCTTTGAGGAATTCTGCAGTCACACGTTGCCAATGCAAAGCCGGTTTAAGGACACAAGTGAATGAGGACGGGCAGTGGGAGGTAATGCAACATGCCACAAAACACAACCATGAGCTGACTCCCCCTCAATGGCAACAACACCACCGCTCGGAGAGGAGAATTACTGATGCTGAGGAAGAGGCTATAAGGGCCTTGACTGAAGCCTTTGTAGCCCCCTCGGTTCAATACAAAGTGGCAGCTGCTGTAGCGGGGGGCGATGTATTCGTCGGACACACCAAGAGGGATCACATCAACTTTGTTCATAGGCTGAAGATTAAAGCGATCGAGGGCGGTGATGCAGCCACGCTAATTAATCTTCTCACTAAAAGACAAGCTGAGGATCCCGGGTTTTTCTTCCGAGTCGAATTCAACAAAGAAGGGAGACTCCACCACCTTTTCTGGTGTGACTCGATGATGAGGGAGGACTACCGATTGTATCATGATGTTGTCATCTTTGACACAACGTATCGCACTAACAGGTACAATCTGATTTGTGGTGCATTTGTCGGTATAAATAACCACTGGTTCAATGTCATGTTTGGGTGTGTTTTCCTATCCGACGAGCAAGAAGAATCATTCTAATGGTTGTTCAATGTGTTTAACGAAGCTATGGGTGAGGATGCTCGTCCTGTCTCCATTTTCACTGACCAAGACAAAGCTATGACAAATGCAGTTGAAGCGGTATATTCTATGTCCTTCTGTTAAGTTTCGCATGTTGAGTCATGCCACCATTATGTGACCACTTCACTTTGCATATCATTAATCCGAAATATGATAACAAATTAGGCATATGGAAATGCTGAGGTCACAACTGCAGAAATCACTATATTAAGATCTTATGTTATTAGATCAATAACATATGTCACCATATTTTACTAAGTCAAATGGAAACTCAAATGACAACAATTTTCCAAACTCTGTCAACATATTTTAGTAATCAACCTTTTAAGGTAAATTAAAGATGTCACCATATGAAGCACTTAGGTAATTACATGGGAAAAAAAATATAGCTATAAACTTAAGACCTCTATACGCTAACATTGTCTTCTGTCCTTAGTAGGCACAGACTATGTCTAGTTAATTATTCAATATGTGACCACTTAACCTACGTTTACAATTGTCAAACAATTGACAACATATTTTAATAATCAGCTCTTTGACTTAAGTTGAAGATGTCACCATATGAAGCACTTATGTAATCCCATTTAATGGCAACATTTTTCGTAGATATATAATCATATTATACTGTTGAACTTGTGTGTTAATTATTAAAATGTCACCATATGAATCTGTTAAGTACTGTCTTCAATTGAACATCGCAAACATAAATATATGACTTCTAAATGCTAAAATTTCTCTTCTGTCTCCATACAGATATACCCAGAAAGCAGGCATAGGCTATGCCAATGGCACATCCAACAGAACGCCATCTCACACTTTGGTCATTTAAAGCATGATAGGACATTCCAGAATTTGTTCAACAAATGTCTTAATGGTTGATTTAACGAAAAGGAATTGAAGCGACATGGCAAAGAATGACGACAGAGTATGGTGTTGAGAACCACCCATGGTTCAATAGATTGTACAGTTTACGAATTAAATGGTGCACTGCATTGAATAATCAGTATTTCTCAGCGGGTATCCTTTCTTCCCAAAGGAGCGAGAGTACAAATCATGCTATGGGGTTCCAAGCTTCAAAAACAACACCAGTCACTGAATTCTTTGGAATATATGAGACGACCGTGAGGAGGTGGAGAGTAGAGGAGGAGCGGAAAGAATTCAACTCTATAAGAGCTGCCCCTACATCCGTGTTCCCCCTTGTAGACCTTCTACAACATGCATCTCAGATATACACTATGGAGCTGTTCCGTGTGTTTGAGAAGGAGTTTGGACTTGCAATGGGCACCCGGGCAGCACTTATCACCCATGAAGATACCACCTTAATTTATAGTGTCGACACGGTTGGCAACGAGGGGTCTTCCCATCATGTCACTTATGATTGCGGGAACAACTTGTGTGTTTGCACTTGTAGGAAGTACCAAGTAATGGGCATAATATGTTATCACATCATACGGGTCCTGCACATGCATTCTGTGCAGGAGATCCCAGCTAGTTGCATCCACAGGAGGTGGACGAAATTTGCAAAAACGGATGTCTGGAAACGTTTACTACCTTCTGATATGCGCCGAAGTGCTGCAAATGAGGCCATTAATTGGTAGAGAAATGAAGCCCAACACGCGTCAGAGGCCTCTGTGCCGGTCAACCGGCTGTCGGCCTTCCTGTCGGCAGATAGTTCTTTTTTCCAAATGTATAGAATTGACTTGGGGTTGTTCCCTGCCGGTGGACCGGCTGCCGGCTTGCTGGCATAGGACACCTCTTGCTTGGTTCTTTTTCTTCAATTCTTCAAAAAGCTGGTGCGTGTGCCGGCTAACTGACTACTGATAAGTAGTATTTTAGTCGTATTTTATCCCGTATTTATACCTTATTCCGACTCGATTTTGTGTGCTTAAATGTCTAAAAAGCTCATTTAATTACTAATTTATAATAATTAGTCATCCTAGTTATAATTAATAATTAGTGGGATTATTGTATAATATTAGTATTAATATCATTCTAATTTAATGTTAAGGTGAGACGGGAAAGCAAGACGGAGTTTAAGACGATATAAATGATGGCAAGAACAAAGTCAATCTTTGACTTTATCAAAGTCAACCCGTCTTCATCACAAACTAAGTTCCCCTGCTTTCGCGTCATCATCTCATCATCATAACCAACTCAGCATCAACATCAATCTACCTCCATGGAAGTACCATTGCAGAGCTTCTCTCGTGAAAACCCGACATTCATCTTGTCCACAGCATCTCCACGCACCCATTCACGTCTCATTTCACCATTAACTCACCTACACCTTTCCTCCATAATCAAACACCACTTTCGTTTTACCTGCAAACCACCATTTTCACACTCCTTTCACCACCATCATCCTCCTTCATCATCGTCACCACCAGCATCAACAATTCACCACGACATCAACACAGCAGCAGCCACCATCATCAACCACCTCCATCGCCATTGTCGACAACCACCATGCTCCAGCAATCCACGCCATCATCACCATTAATCGTCATTTAATCCGTCATCATCAATGCAAGACAAACGAACTACCACGCATTCCCATGGTCTGAAATCGCCACCACCACCATCATATATCGCCATCTTTGACTCGAGACCGAAACCGAGTCAATATAAAGCAATTGTATCCTCTGCCGGTCAACCGGCAGTCGACTACCCCCACCGGCACAAACATCATCAATTTCTCATCCTTTTGCTCAATGTCTCGCTACCGGCATAGGCACCGGTAGCCTTCTCACCGGCACACAACAATTCTTTCAACGTCTCGCATCAACAAATCGCGCTCTCTACCGGTAGACCTTCTACCGGTCAACCGGTACACAACATCCAACATCAATTCTTCCTCTTGCTTCAATGGTCTCGCTACCGGTGACATGGCCGGCGGCCGGCGGGCCGGCAGACCCCCCCTGCTCCGTCTTTTTCCTTTTCTTTTCCTTTTTGTTTCCTTTTTTGTTTTGCTTATTGGGTTGTAAGTGTCGATTGATTTTCTTTGGGGAGGATTAGAGTGTTTATTATTATTATTATTATTATTATTATTATTATTATTATTATTATTATTATTATTATTATTATTATTATTATTATTATTAGAATATATATATTAGACACCATCTAACCTTAGACACTACACATTCCACTACCATTACCTTAGAAATTAGATTAGAAATTAGTCTCTTTTACTCTCTCATTTTGTAATAAGAACCCTAGATCTAATTATTTCCCTTTTCCAAGTTTCAAAACCTTGTTAATTACTTTGTTAATCTTTCCCTAATTAGAACAAGTTCTTCAATAATTATACCATTATTAGTGTAGAAATTGGGTTGTAAGAAGATTGAAGGCATCTCCTTTCTTATTTTCAATCCAAGTTCCTTTCTTTGCTATTGAGTTGTTATGATTTCTCTTCTTAATTTCATTTGTTTACATTTTGTTTTTCTCTTAAGTTTTGTTTAGTTGTTTAAGTTAGAATTGCACCCTTTGTTGTTTGATTGTTGTTTATATCTCTCTTGTTCATCTTTTCTTTGTTCATCATTGTTGTTTGCATTCAAAGATTGAGTCTTTGATTTTTCCTTGTGTAAAAGATTGAAACTTTGAGTTTCTCGAGTTAAAGTTTGTGTCTTTTAGTTTAATCCTCATCAATTCTTAGATTAAATTATCCTTCTTCCTAATTTGTGTTGGATTATTGCATGATTAGTAGTAGAATGTATTCTTCCACCATGATTATGCTCAAAGAATCCATCTTTGTTGTTTCTCTTGCCTTTAGAAAAACGATTAGTGATTAGTCTTCTACTAGGACTCGGTTTGACCCGGCATGAGTAATTCCATTAATTGATTCTCATAAAGGTTAATTGTTTGGGGAAATTGGTGAGGGTAGTTTAGAGGAATGATTTGGTTTATGGATTGATTTTGGGTAGTGTCAATTTGTAACCCTTGTCCACCAACGAGAGTTGGTTAGGTTGTAAATTGGATACCCGGAAGTTGGTCTTATCACTAACCTAGGTTGAGACCGAAAGGGAGAACCAAGGGAGGGTACCTCTAGACTAGCGTTTGAAATCGACCTCCGAGAGGAGGAGTGGGATGACCCGGAATACGATGAGTGCTTAGTGACCTTAGCCTAATACTAGGCTACCTTGTAAAAATGCATGTTTTTGGGGTAGTTGGGTATTAAGTTAGGGATTCCGACCTTCGAACCCGAGAGGGGGGTTGGTGGGTAGAGCTAGTGTCCTATTATGAGCCCGAGAGGGAGTTAGTAGGCGAATTAGAGTCATCTCCCCCTTGCTTGTCTACCCTTATGATTACCCTAGGGAATCGTGATGTGGAATTACGAATTGTTGTGGGAGAACCGAGTTCTAGGCCTTTTTAATCATTTGAATTACACCTTAATCTTATCTTGCTTATTTTCATCTCTCTTGTTAAATTGCATTTTATTTTGTTTAGTTTAGTTGTTAGAATAATACCCTTCTCATTTATTATCGACTTAGCTAAAAAAGAGACTAAAAATGATTGGTAATCTTCCTAGCTCCTCGTGGGATCGACCCTCAATTTTGTGCGACGAGAATCGTGCACTTGCGAGGTTTAATTTGATACCATCAATTACCGGGTTGCCAACCGGCAGCAAGTTCCTTTTCATTTTGCTTCATTCCTCTTCTCCAAATTGTCTAAGGTATTGGAGGGGTTCCCTGTCGGTGGGCCGGCTGCCGCCCTGCCGGCAGAGAACACTTCTTCAGCAATTCCTCCTTCTTTTCTCCGTGCTTACTCATCGAATCGTCTTATTTGCTCCGATTCCTCTATAACCGCCTCAAATCCTGTAGGAGAGGCACAAAATCATAGACGAGGAGATCGGACACAAAATGCAAGATAAGACATATAAAACCGACTCAATTGGAGTCAAAATACATGAAAATAGAAGGGAAATTTGGTGTAAATAAATTGTAGATCAAACCTCTCCACACTTGAACCTTACTCGTCTCCGAGTAATTAAGTGAGCAAAAAACGAGACCCTTAATTAACCAAATGCTAATATAGACTAATAATATCTGATGGTATGCAATTAACCGGCCTCCTCCGTCCCTTAAACTCACAATGAAACGTAATGAGGTATACGTCCCTTTGTAAGGCAATTGGGGACTTACGGAAAATTTAGACACATCCACATCAAGGCACGTAACTAAGCATATGATGCATCAAGCAAAAATTCAACCGCTTTCCTCATCTAAGCGGGGATTTTGTTTTGAAAAGTTAAAGGCCTCGATCGGGAGATAGTCTCAGAGTCTTAACGGGGTGTCAATTCCCTAGTGATGGCTCAAGCAACCTCAAAATGAGAACCAAATGCCTAGAAAACAAATTCAAAGGCGGGAAAGGGGAAAGCAAAGCCTAACCTTCAGGATTGACATGACACACACAAGATTCTACCGAGTTGACCCATGACTAAGAGGGCCTAGATTACCGACTTCCTCACGCTTTTCACTAATCGCTCATTTTTGAAGGGCGGGTGATTTATGTGCCAAAAAGTAATCAAAATCACTCAACTACCCGACTCGTGAGACATGCCCGCAATCTAACGTAGAATCTCCTATTACATGATCATACATGAGATGCAAAAAAAGGGAATGTGCATAAAGAGAAACAAGGGTTGTTACGAGGCTATGTGAGGGGTCGAAACGGGATTGGTGCAAGCACCATTTTTGGGAAAATGTGGAGGTACATATCAAGAAGTTGCCAAAAATTCCATTTCTTCCACTTTATTACAACAAAAGAGTAACGTCTACATCCTAACAAAAATTCGGTTTCCCAAATTATGCAAAAATTGTGCAAACCCGACTCTCTTTGGAAAAACATGAAAATCATCACTTTATTGCAACAATTAAGTAACGTCTACACCCTAACATGAACTCGGCTTGCCAAATTCAAGCAAACATTGTGTAAACTCAACTCACATTGGAAAAACATCATATGCCCCTTTTATTTTGCAACACCTTTTTCCTTGATGACGAATGAGGAGCGTTGCATGGCTTTTCACATCAAACTTGATACAAGTAATAAAAAAATATCTTTTTTTTCTTTCACATTTTTTTCTTTTCTTTTCTTTTCAAAACTTCTTTATTCAAAACAAACCAAATGAAACCATTGTTCCAACTCAAATGAGCCTAGCTAGAACTCATCAACTAGGACTCAAGTACACTTCTTCATACAACCGACAACATGTAAGCAACTTTCTTGATCAAGGAAGGTTGTTTATGGTATGTGATTGGTTTTGTAGGTGTCAAATGAAAGGTTAAAGCTCAAAAGGGTTAAGCAAAATCGGTCCTAGTCTAAAGAATCGAAAATTAGGCTTATTTGGCAATGTGAGGCTTAAAAAAAGATATGCAACCATTTGTTTCAAGTTATGCACACAAATGAACATCTCATGGTCAAAAAGGAAAGGACGCCACGTTTATGCGTTGTGATGTGACATGCCACACAAGGAGCCTACTACTCACAACCTAAGGGAGACCGGGTATGCATGTACCGGTCCCAAACTAGTTGTAGTAGTGTACCCTTCACTTCAAAGTTATTTGCTTGAATAGGTGGCTTCACAATACTCGGGTTGACTATTGTTTTTGAAGCTAAATTGTCTCTCATAGGAACCGCACCCATGACTTCTTCTTCGGGAGTCCCAAAAGGATTCTCAAAGAATTCTTGATTACTAGGTTCTTCTAATTCGCTTTCCACTACTAACGGTTCTTCAACATTTCAACTTGATGCTTCTATCAAACCCCTTCTTCGTAATGCGTTAAGTCTCCTAGCGGTGGCTTCAACTTCGAGATCAATTGGGAATGTTGGTTGACCTCGTCTTTGCCGCCTATTCATGCAAAAGACCTACACGCCCAAGAATATGATTAGTAACAAAGAAAGACTTAGTCTAAACTAGAACTAAACGAGTAATATCTAACCTTTGCTCCCCGTCAATGGCGCCAAAAACTTGATGGTTCAAATTTAACCTCGCAAGTGCACGGTTGTCATTGCACAATATGAGGGTCGAATCCACAAGGAGCGTGGGAGATTACTAATCGTTTTTAAACTTGTGTTTAGCTAAGTCGGCAATAAAGGAGAAGAGTTATCTTAAACTAATCAACTAAACTAACAATTAAACTACTGAAGAAAATAAAGCAAGTAAATGAAAATGATGTAATCAAGATTAAGGAAGGCCTAGGACCTGACTTCTCCACCGACAATTATCTTTGTCACCATCAACATTTTGATAGATCCACAAGGTTTCAACGACTTCATTAGCATTGAACAAGGAATCATCCTTGTATTCCCCCACAATAACTACAACATTGTTTGAATAATCACTAAGAATGTCGAGACAACAAGAAGTGTGACAAAAATGACAAGAAGATTGTTGTAATCAAAGAGCGAGATTCTTAGAATCCTAGTTTTGAATTTTCATTATTTCAGCGTAACATTTATCTACTAGGAAACATATTTAAAGCAATAAATTTTTTTTGTTATATTAGGAACATAAAAAATGAGTAAAATGAACACTTAACCTTCTTGCCTTCATTGTAGACAACATGATGAGTGGTTGAGGGAGAAATGATGGAATGTTAAATAAAGAAGTAGCTTAGAGAATTACAGTGGAGTTATGAAATTGGTATACCAAGGGAGTACAAGATTTTCCATTTTTGGTATTGCCAATTAATTCTCATGCAAAAGAATTCAGACGATAAAAAAGCATGCACAGTACGCATTGGTCAAATTTTCGATTGTACTATGGTCTTCTGTATGACTGTATGACTATGAAGTGGTGATTTGGATAACAACTGTCCATATTGTACATCTGTTGTCCTTTTTCATATGGAAAATGAAAATGCGTTATTGGGTGACACTCAATTTGAGCGTTAACCTCTCACATGGAGTGAGTGGAGACCTTCAATTAAGAATGCATGTGAGAGGGTGACACGCGGATTGAGTGTCAACCGGTGGCGCTCTATCACGGTCTGTTTCATATCGGATGTTTCAGTGAGTTTTTGTCCTTTTTATTTTAAGAACTAATTTTATTACCCGTGAAATTCACGGGAATAACTATGTTGTCACGATGGTGATATTATAGCATGGATTTGCGACACTGGGTCCTAAAGACAAAAGGAACTCGTAAGAAAAAAAATATTAATCAGTACGTATATTGTTATAATTTATCATCAAATATATTTATTGTTACGTATATGGTCACAATCTACTTAACTTTTGCCACAGTTTATTATTATTTTGTCACGAATATTGCTACGTTTGTTAGTATTTTGCAAAGATTATTGTTATTATTGTTTTATATTTTTTTCCCGTTTTTTATTAGTATGCTCCCTCCGTCTCGGTCATTTTATATCTTTTATTGTTATTTCAATAAAAACAATTGATCGATATAATTAATTCAACATAAAAGAAATTTTTCAAAATAAAAATTTACCAGTAGAGCATATCATTATTTCAAAGGTAGTACAATCTTTAAACCATAGTTAAATTCCGACTTTGAACCATATACTACGTAATTGAAATTATTATGGTTGAAGAAATTAATTATTTTTACGGTAAACTTAGAAAAATCCAATGTTATAAGAAGAAGTCCATGCTAAATTAAGGATAACCAATTTATCGACCATAATTTAGGTTATGGCTATAACACATCACATGGATCTGACGACTCAACTCAGACTCGTCCGATCTAACCCGGGTTGGAGTTGAGTTTTCTTTTTCACCCAACTACGTCAACTGTCCCTAAAATTTAGGTGTGCATATATCTTACATCTATAACTATTAAAACCCATAATTTTAGTAGACAAACATAAGTATCTTATTGTTCATGGAGTAACTAAGCTTGCACTTTCCTCAAGCCTTACAAGCATTCAAGCAATCATGCATGCATACAACTAGTAGTTCTATAATATTATTGCACATGCTAGCATGAAAAATGAGATCTAAAAACCATGTAAAACTTGCTCAAAAAATTAAAGATAGAAAAAACATGCAAAAATGAGAAGATGAAGAGTTAACCTCCGTGACGACGACATAACTGAAATGAAGAAATGAAATGTAGAGCCGTAGAGGGAGGGAGCAAACGAGATTGTGAAGAGAATTAAAGGACAAGTAGAAGGTAAATGAGGGTTTGTACTATGTAGATGGGGGGAGGTAAATGAGACTATGAGAGGCAGATGGGATGTACTTAATACGGAGTAGCTCACTCAAAGCTAGCATCCTTTAATTTTCATCTCCTCCTTTATAAATACTTTAGAAAACCTGTTTTTTAAAAAAAAAAAAAAAAAAAAAAACTGAATGAACTTATCCGTTTTAAGTTTAAGTGGGTCAAATATCACTCATTTGAATAGTTGCAACAATTAGACTTGTCAAACGGTCAACTAGGCTGGGTCGAGTTATTTCGGAATTGTAAGAATTCGGGTTAGATAGGGTTGTTTCCGGGTTTGTCATTATCATCAATTTAGTTCGAGATAATTATCAACGTGCAACAAATAAGGTCCAAGTCGAGTCATTTGGGTAAGTTGAATGCGGGTTAACAGTCAAGCCCGGGTTAACACTTGTAAATATGATAACATTTGCTAGTGGGTCATTTAAAAGTAAAAGATGAAAAGATAATTTTATTACATTTGTTTTATCTTTGTGTCAAAAATAAAGTTTCTTGAGTCAAATGTTTGGTTATTAGTTTATAGAAATTATATTTGAACACAAATTCTCATTATAGACGGATACTATCTGTTTGTAGTTATAAACGAATAGTATTTCTTTTACAAATGAAAGTGAGTAGTGCAAATAATGGGAAATGAATACCCCACTTGTCCACCGACTTTAATTTTGTGAAATGGCTAATATCCGTCTATATTTATAGACGGATAATGATCGTCTATAATTAGTGATCGTTTATAATTAGACGAACTGTTGTATATCCCAAAATAGGGTGTAAGCTGGTGAAGTAGCATGGGAATCCTCAAAATTGTTTGCACAAATAAGGAAATAAAACGATGTTAAAAAAGGAGTAAAATCCAATTAACTCAACTATAAACTATAAGTTGCTAAATTTTTACAATCAATTTAATTGTTAAATTCTCTATAAAAACAATCAAGAATGGACTATTTAATTAATTACTATCAACTATACACATTATTAAAATTTGTTTTACAATCAATTTAATTGTTAAATTCTCTACGAAAACACGGTCTAAAAAATCGCACTTTCGCGCTGGATCTGCATTAGTTTACATTAATGAAACAACAATATAAGTATTAATCGTAGATGCTTAATGCTTATGTTGATGATGTTATGTGATTACTCCTTTTTAATGTTTTATACTTCTATCCGTCTATGGATGAATACAGTTAAGCTGACTTCTTACAACAGAAAGACCAAAATACTCACGTCCTCTTATCACCTGACTTCTGGCGGTATACTACGGAGTATAGAGCAAGCCCAATATTGTCTTGTTATAAAGCACACATATCTCGTATAGTGGTGTAACCGAGCCGATTTGAGCTCGAGTTAGCTGAGTGAGTGCAATCAAGGTGCTACATGCTCTCGACCCCGGTCGAGATAGTACAATACATTGGTGTAAAAGATTGAGTGGGATCTGTGAGGTTGCTTTGAGAGGAAGTTGTCTAGCCCGAGCTCTAGTGGGCTCAGAATCGGCTTGGAAACTTGAGTTTGAGATTGAAATTGGCTCGGAATTTCCCGAGCTTAAAAAATCAATGCTCTGAATTAGTTTGGATTAGGCTCGAGCCCAACTCAAACTTTGTTCAATCATTATTTTCTTTATACTTTCTTTAAGTTTTAATCAAATTAAAAAAAAAATAAAGAAAAATACAAATATGTTATGAAATATTATTATATGGATGTCCATATCTTAGAATACTCTAGAATATATTGTCTTATGGAAACCTTCTCCCATTGTATTGTATATATATACCCTTCATAATGAAATAAGAATACAGTTTTGTCTCCCTTACTTTCTCTCTACCTTCTCTCCATAATTCTCTCTACTCTATATTTCACAACACGTTATTAGCACGAATCTCAACCAATGAGCGAAAAGTAATTACATCCTTAATTTGTATATAATTCATGCATTATTAAAATCTGATAATCATGAGGTTCATATCAGATCTTATTATTCTATTTCGGTAATTAAGGTATGTATGTTTTCGCAATCATCCTACGGTTAATAAAACGGTGAACACGTCTTAATTATGTTATATAATCCGTTCAATCTTTTTGTATTACTCATTATTATTATTATAAAACAACCATGATAAGTAATATAATAAACAAATTTATACATAGTGCATCAAGCACGTTCCTTTTCTTCGTCTAGTTGTCTAACACACTATGTTTTATGGAATACGTTAATTGATTTTGCGACATCTTGATTGATTTTTGTTATAGTATCATACCTATTAGTTTGCGAGCGGTTAATCCGATTGTTTGTTAATTATTTTCTTAATCATATTAATATTTGGGATATTTAATTTGCTGATGGTTAATCTTTTATTATTTTCACATGATTGTCTTCCTATAAACAAATTGTGATGCCCATTCATTATTACATAATTGCTTATTGCTCTAGAATTATTGTCATTGTGATTAATTCTATTAAAAATGATTTTTTTATTGTTAACATATTATGACCTGGACGGAGGGAGTAATGATTTATTTATTGTTCGACATCATCACCTAATATTATGGGATGACCCCCTGTTATATATACACGTAACAATTGAATGTCCAAGTAATTTATGTGTTTACTACATGTCTACATGCATAACCCTCTGAAAAGTAATTAATATGATTATACCATGATTGATAAGGAACATCTTCGCAAATTGTGATGTGATTATACTATTATAGCAATTGCAGCGTGTAGGAGTGCATAACTTGGTTTCTTTAATTTACTAATAGTCATGAGGTGTTGTACCAAATTTGTTTCTTACTCGTATTTATGATGAAATATGGAGTATTCCATTGTCACTAATTTTGTTCCCAACTAGGGCATCAAGATGTTTGCTGCTTTCGTTGAATATTTCATGCCAACGATTATTATATTGTTGTTTGTTGAGTTCGTCGGATATGTAACATTGTTTACTTATGTATAGAGATTGTATTGGGATAATAATTATCTATTGTGAATTTTCCATTATGTTTCTGAGATATAACAGGAAAGGAATTTGAGAAAGATTTTGAATTAATTTCTTGTTCATCCGAAGAATTATGCATGTGGTATGCAAGTTTTTTTTTAAAAAAAAGGATATATCATATTATTTTGGATTTGATTTATTATAAAGATGAGAGATATGTCCAAATTGTAACTTTGACCTAAAGTTCAAAGTTTTTGAAGGTGTATAATAATTTTAACACCGTCTCATCAGTACAATATTTTCATATTGTATAAGTGTAAGTGGTCAGAAGTCCACGTGTAAATGCTAGTGGCCAGAAGTCCACGTCTATGAGAATATGAACCGCTGTTTAGTTTAAAGCGGTCTTTATGAAAGGCAAATTTATTATTTGCGACTTGATTCTTGTTCACCTGAAGTTGAACGGTATAATGAAATATGAAATTTGATCCATTCTTTGAAGATGAATGTGACATCTCATAAAGACTCTGTTTGTAATACAGATCAAGAATATGGCGTTATGATAAGCCTAACATTGCGGCCTTAATTGAGCCTAATAATATGGCATTTGATGAGCCAAGTAAAAAAGCCTTAATTGAGCTTAATGATGTGGCCTTATTAAGCCAAATTTGTTCATTGAAAGAAATGAAAATATCTCATGAAAGTGAATATTTCATGAAAGGTCATATGAAAATACTCAAAGAGTCAAAGAGTAATATATATATTCCCTATTGGAATATTGACGAGTCTTGCCTACATATATGAGACACCTATTGTGTCATATGTCACATCATTTATCCGGTTGGATAAAGTATTAATAACCATAAGATAAGCATGGTGAATATAGTCAACAAAAATATGGCATGTGATAAGTGAAATTATTGAGATACATCCAATTTTGATTAACGTTTGCCGTGTATTTTTGGCAAACTAAGAAAGTTGACATGAAATGATTCAGATGTGACAAATTAAAGCCATCCGGGTTCTTACTATACCCGTTTTGATAAACCTTGAGTTTATCTTCAAGAAAAGATAAGTGCTGAAATTCTCTCGTGTACAAATTTTATTAAAGGCAAGACACTACACTGAGATTGAGTATGTATGATGTTGGAGATCTAAACACTACTCGATATTGAATAAAGAACTTAAATGTTCGTGTATGGATTGACATTATATTGAGTGTAATCACATGATGATGTTTCTGAGTAGTTCCCGTGATTAAAAATCACATTCAGATTTTTATATAAAATCGTTGATCTCATAAATTGGGCATTGTAAATCAGCACATTAAAAATCCAACTGCATTACACTTTTCTTCCAGAAATATCTGTTATATAGTACAAATATGCCCATATAAGAGCTCATCGATGATATGAGAAATTGAGATCTAAGGTGGTTATGATAAATATTTAGACTATACATTGGTTATAGTTTTTACCACCTTAGGGGGGAAAAGTGAGTTAAAGCTGGTAAAAACAAAATTGATCCCATACTGAACCAAAAGTTCAGAAGGTTATACGTTAAATTCATTGAGTAGAGGTTTTTGAATTTGATATAACCATATGTTTTACCAGAATAATACAAGTATATACACTTGAAGTGTATTATAATAAAAGTCGATATGAATTGACGGTTCCAATGAATGTGAAATAGCAAGTTTAAGTAGTTGGTATGACATATAATTGCTATATTTGAAGTGTCCCTGAAATGACACGATATCCGAAAGATAATAGATGGCTTAAATGAATATAATGGTACCACATACATATTCAGATTCAGATATCATTAAACAATACTGATATCATCAAGAAGTGATGAAATTATATCGATATATTTATGGAACCTACATACATTTGCGCGCGATATTTTATGGACTTTATAATGGGGATCGTAAATTTAATTAAGTCTATTTTCATTGTCGACATATAATCTATGATTATAAATGAGCTCATGGACTAGATGTCCAGTTATTGACTTGAAGTCAATTTAAATTATAAATATTGGAAAAGAAAACTGTACAGTTTGCATTATCGAGTCATCATCATGTGCATATAGATAATAAGTTTATCACTGCATTTAGTTTTACTATATACATTATTATTATTGGATTATTTTAGGATATGTTATTTATAACTTAGTTTTATATCATATGCATGCACATGTTTCATAATATAATTTTGAATGGATAATGTTGAAAAGGAGAAATATATTATGATCTCTACTCCTTTGAGGATAACTCCCTGTAGGAGCCTCTTATAAATGATCATCAATTGTTAATGGTTGATCAATTTGAGTTATTGAAAACTCTTGATGAAATATTTAAACCTCTACAATACGATTGAAAGATATCGTGATTAGTTCCGAAAGTGGAATATCAAAACTCCTACAGAGTTTATTTGAAAAGTTATTGTCTCAACCTGAAGTCTGAGCATATGAGAATAATTATTGAAATGAGCTTCTTGCTAAACATGTGAAATTAGCTTATGGTCCAGAAGTACCATAACAATTGGAAAACAATGTAGTCAAGTCTACAATGAAAAATGTCAATCCATACATATACGCTTTAGCAAAGAAAATCGCTCAAAGGAGTTGGATGATTTATTCAATAATTATCAGATTGATTTTCCTTAATACGAGGAATTAAGGAATGATGACTACACTCTTTTTCCCTTTGACTAGGTTTTTGTCCCAATGGGTTTTTCCTAGCAAGGTTTTTTTAACGAGGTAGCACTATGAGCGCATTATTACGCTATAGTCACGTCATTGTAATTGTTGAGATGACAATTGTTTTAGACATATAATGTTATGTCGTTTATTGATGAGATCCTATATCATTATTGCGGAATTATTATTTCAAATGATGATCCAAGAGTTGTTATGAAATGATTATATCCAGACTGTGAGTTGTCAAAGAAATATAATATCGAAGCTGTCATGGATTTCTATTGAGTGAAGATTCAAGTTTATCAACCACAATGGGTACTACTTCAACGATCATCAAGAAGGAATGTCAAAGCATAGATCATTTTAAGATACATCAAGTTATGTAATCATCAGGGGGAGTAAACACGTGTTGTACTCTTTTTCCTTATCCATGGTTTTGTCCCACTGGGTTTTCCATGGAAAGGTTTTAACGAGGCAGCTATTATTATGCGTGTTTGAAAATCATTGTACTTTTTTCCTTTCTAGTTTTTTTCCCATGAGGTTTTTCTAGTAAGGTATTAATGAGACATCTTCTTCAGTAATGGACATCCAAGGGGGAGTGTTATGAAATATTATTATATGGATGTCCATATCATAGAATACTATAGAATATATTGTCTTATGGAAACCTTCTCCCATTGTATTGTATATATATATATACCCTTCATAATGAAATAAGAATACAGTTTTGTCTCCCTTACTTTCTCTCTACCTTCTCTCCATAATTCTCTCTACTCTATATTTCACAACAAAATATAAATACTTAGCTCTACTAAGCTCGGAATTTATTCAAAACTTAAGTCACCAGAGTAAAAAGTAGTCCAAACCTCGTAACACCAAGTGAAATTAATCTAAAAAAAAAAAAAAAAAACTTAGAGCCGAAAATTTTCCAAAATTATAAAGTCAAACCCAAAAATCTCAGTTAATAAATAACCCTTTTCCAATCAAGCAATTCACGCATTAACTCCTCTCTTCTAAAGAAATTAGGGCTTGTACCAAATTCCTCTTTTTTAATTTCTTATTATGTTCAATTGCTGCATGTGAATCGTGTCTTTTACGAAGTATATGGTTTATTACAATTATTTGAATTACTAATCATCATCTAGATTTTAGGTTAGTGATTTCGTCATTCTGATTGTGTTTTTTCTTGTTTATTTGTGATGTTGTGAATTTGAGACCTCGATTGTTGATTAAATTGGTTGCCTTATTGTTGTATGAAGGATAAAAAAAATGGCAACTAAAGACAGTGATAGTGATACCCACGGCTGGCCGTTCGGCAACGAGAAACGCCGGTATATTTTGTTTAACTGAATTTCTGTTGTGTGTTTTCTCGGTATATCGGAAAATATCTGAAAATTCAAAAATATTAAAGTTTTGGATCATTACCGTGACTAACACCACACGTTAGTAAAACCCTATTTTAATTTTGTTTCTATTCGCAAATGTTTTTTCTTTTAATTCATTGTCGAAAAGTAACAGGGTTTTGGATGTTTTCAACACTAACTATGGTACTAAATTATTTGTGGAGAATGGAGTTTTGATTGAGGAGAAAATACAATCTCATAGTCATGGTGATAGTGCTGCTCCGGTCGGGTATGTCCTAGAGCTTTAATAAACCTGTTCCATTATTTTTTTTTCGGGGTCAGAACGTAACAATTTCTGCCGTGACATTTCAGGTTTTTACCTGGGCTATGCTATGATAAACCCAAATATCCAGCTAAAAGGTATGTAAAAGATCAGTCGCAAACCATTAAGTCTGCTGAACGAGCTTTAGAGTACTACAATACCAGACATGTAAGTTTACCTATAACTAATTTTTATATTTGCACCCGATTATATTTGTGTAGTAATCCGCATATCTTATATTGATTGACAGGGTACAAATTATATGCTCGTTGATCCCATTAACAGTAATGCTTTTATCCGCTCCAGTAAAATTTGGATTCACTCCAGTTTTACTGCGAAAGCTGATACATCAACTGAAACATCTCAAGCCGGTCCTGGGAAAGCTGAACTGTTCTTCGCGGAAGTGATGATTGCCGGACATGAAGGTGGCCGTGCAAAGTACGTGACAACTGCATGTCGCGTCTTAGATAGTAAAGCAATTGATCACTGTGAAATATGTCCAACGGGTTCGTTTTCCCATCCTAAAAGTAAATTTCGTCAAGGCTGTTACAAGGATATTTCGCGTACCTTGCGTCCTCGTAGCAATGGGAAAGTCTTGAAGAAGCGTGCACAAAACTGTTGGGGAAATTAAATTTGGCTCGAATAGTTGAAATGATAATGCTGCTGTTCTTTTGGATATAGATATACATGGTGTAATGTATTTGAGTGATTGTTTGACAAAGGTTCTTTAAAAATTAGTCGCTTTTAAACTAACGATTTATAGTTTTACACAAGTCTGGAATAGATTATAGAGAAACCAAATTGTTCGAAGGTTGGCATTAAAAATAATTGAATTATTTATGACACAAGTAATTCATTATTTATTTTAAATGGTTATCATTGGATTTGAACGGCTACACATCCTACCTAGCTCGTTTAAAAATTGCTTGAAAACGAGTCGCGTTAAAACTAATGATTTATAGTTTTACAGGAGTCTAGAATTAGCTAGTCTTGCTATAGATGGATATATCCGTCTATAGCTAAAGACGAGTCAAATAGTTTCAAAATGGTGATATTTTTGCCTCCATCATCCCACTTGTTGCTTGTCCTATTATGTAGTATTATATTTGGCCAATCATGCCTTATAATTCAGCGTTGCTTGTAGGATTATACTTTGGTAAATACTTTACCAAATACGAGAATGACATACAAGTAACATTGGATAATAAAAGTTCTGCATTTGTTGGATTTAGTATTAATGGGCCTTTATATTATTGTTGATATGGGCTTCTACATATTGTTTATATATAAACCATCCTAAAGGAATGAGAAAGGCAAGAAATGAAAATTTAATTTGTTTATTATCAACTTTTTTATAGGATCGTCCTATAACATATGAATGACCCAATAGAAGAAAAGCCAAAGTAAAAATTAAGTTTTTGATTTTATTATGATAAGTTTATATTTTATAATGATCAAAATTAACATATTTAAATATATAGGTTATTAATTTAAAATATTACGTTATTAAAATAAAAGTATTATTTCGTATTTTTATTAAGTAGTTTTGTTGGGCCTTAGGCTATTTGGTTAGTCTTACCTAAATATAGGTCTTATAGAACAGTTTGTGTTTGTTTATTCACTTAGTATCCCAGCCCAAGGTTTAGTCCTGAGTTTTTAGGCGAAGACGAGTCCAAAAAGCGACAATGTTCCCGTTCGACGAAAAAACTGGACCACTATTTAGGAGGTCCGAAAAATGAAGATGTTCCCGCCCGACGAAACAGGATCGAAAAAGAATGACGTTCTTGTTGATCGATCGAAAAGGAAATGTTAGATGTGAAGGGGCGTGTGAAGAATCACATGTAGGTCTCCCACATCGGAAAAATAGAGAAAAGTGATATAGCTTATAACCCAAGGAGCTACTCCAACCATTGCCAATTGGTTTTGGGATGAAACCTCCCTGAACTTGTAAAGTGGACACTCTTTTCCTCGAAGGGTACGGCCTAGTCCCATGTGAGATCTAACAAAGTAAAGTATAGTTCTACAAAGTAAAGTATAATTCGGATGGAAGTATTTGAGCGTCTTAAGGTGTGTCTTGTAGTGTTTGGGAACCATCAGGTGGCTGGCATCAACTACACTTTGCATGTAACGTAGGCTTAGCGGCGGTTTTAGAACCATCAATGATTGGTGAGCCAGCGGATCCATTTGCAACCCCTTTGGAAGGTGATCTATCTGAGGAGGTGTACATAAAGCCACCATAAGCCATGATATGGATGAAGCAGGTTCCACGTTGTTGGTTTGATAAATTAGCCGTCTCGTTAAAAAAATATGGAATTTAACAGTCATATTCTGATTACTTATTATTTACATTGAAGAAGGGTGCTACATGTGTTAATGTACATGTACTTGTTTACATTGACGATTTAGTTATTTCGGGTAATGATTTCGCTGCCATTGTTGAGTTCAACACCTATTTGTCTACTTGTTTTCACATGAAAGATCTTAGGGTAAATATTTTTTGCGCATTGAAGTTATTCGTAGTAAAGAGGGGATCTTTCTTTGTCAACGAAAATACATATTTTATATAAACTCTGAAGCTGGTCTTCTTGGTTGCAAGCATGTCTCGAATGGAACAAAATCATCAACTTAGCCGATCAAAGAGCGAGCCGTTTCCTGATATTGAACGGTATCGCGAACTTGTCGGACGCTTGATTTACTTGTAATTGGCTTTTACCCGACCGGATCTAGTCTACCCAGTTTATGTTTTGTCCCAATTTTTACATAAACCATGTATTGATCATTGGGAGGCCGTATTAAAGGTTGTTAGATACTTGAAAGGGTGTCTTGGTCAATGACTCCTTTTTTGAAGTGATTGTGCTTTGACGGTGGCTAGTTGGTGTAACTCAGATTGGCGGGTTGTTCAGTCACACAGTGCTCTGTTTCTGGGTGGATTTTCTTTTTGGGTTCCTCTCATATCTCGTAGAAGATAAAGAAACAGGCGACCGTTTCTCGTTCCTTTGCTGAGGCGGAATATCGTTCTTTAGCCACATTGATTTGTGAATTTAAATGACTCAAGGGACTATTAGAATGTTTTGGTGTCTTTCATACAGAGCCGATGAGAGTATCTTGTGACAGTCAGTCCGCTTTTTATCTTGCTAAGAATCCGGTATTTCATGAAAGAACAAAACATATAGAGGTGGATTGCCATTTTTTACGTGATTCAATTAGAGAAAACATTATTTCTCTGAGTCATGTACCCTCAAAAGTACGAGGAAACGACATTTTAATTTTCTTCTTTGTAAGTTGGGCATTTTGTCACTTGTATGCTCCAACTTAGGGAGGGTGTTGGATTTAGTATTAATGGGTCTTTACATAATTGTTTATATGAATTTCTTTATATTGTTTATATATAAACCATCCTAAAGGAATGACAAAGGCAAGAAATGAAAAATTGACTATTTTATGTTAAAATTGGACCACTTTTAAAAAGTGATAACCTTTTTAAAAAATGGTTGTCGTACCATAGAACGGTCTATCATATAATTTGCACATTACAAAGTTACTCCGTATATGATGAGTTAACAATACTTTTTTGCTAATCCCGTTCTTGGAAATTCGTAGAGTTTTGGAATCTGAATTCTTTTCCCATCTTGTGTTCTATTACATCTTCATGTGTTACATAAACATTAATCATAGAAACAAATTGTGTGAATATCATTTTTGTGAAATAATTATGTGTTAGAAGATAAGGTGATAAGCCAACACAATAAGACACGAAAATAAAAGAGAGCGAAAATCATATGTCCATCCAATGTCGGATGAAATCAATTTAAAATTAAAACAACTCTACTCGGTCAATTAGTTCTTTTCATAAGAACACCATAACCAAAAAGAATTTCAAATTACTCCGCCGATCATCTTAGTCCGCGGGAACTCTTTGCCGCGCATTTTCTCTAATTAGACAAGAATTTGGGTAAAACAAATTATTGGGAGTTTGAAGAGAAGAGGAAAAGAGGGTTTTGCTACCTCTCATGACTTTAACAAGTAGATTTACCAGTGAAGCGAGCTTTTACAATTAAAGGAGAAACTTGAATTTACCTGTGCTGTTCTCTTATGTGTGCCGAAGCATAAATTTAACTATAGTATCGAACTTAGGTCAGCATGTTTTCTAATTGTACCCTTTTTTTTTTGCAGTCTAGGCTTCAGGCGAAACAAGTTGCTGAAGCAGACAAGAGGCATCATTACGAAAGTTTGTAAATACTTCAGTTTCCACTTTTTTATAGACTCTCGATTGCGAAAATGACTGAATTTCCAACTTGATTTAAGTCGTTTGATTTTTACCTGGGTAACCAACTAGTCAGGGAAGGGCTTAAATACGTGTAAATTTATCCTACTTTAATTCTACATTACAAAATGCATTTAACTCTTTACAACCCTAAAGGTTATATATATATATATCATTACCCATAGTATAATAATAAGTAGATATAAGAGGCTAAGAGTGTATAATTGTTGATTATGTAAGACGGGGATGTGGATAAGGGGGTATAAGCGGGATGGGGACGTGCAGTTGTGCAGGGTCAAATGATACCCGCCAACAAATGACACTTTTAATACCCATATCCGTCTTACCATCCATCAAATCTATTACCTGCACCCGCCCTAATTGCAGCGGATGCAAGGCCAAGGCGAGACCCACCAAAATCCGCCCTAATATCCCTAGGCTTAACCCACGCGTATCCACTTTTTTTCCTTACTTTTGGTCTTCAATTCTGGTCACGGGGGAGTAGTTGTGCTTATCTAATAGAAGTATCAAGCTAATGTTCCACTGATTTTCATAAAGGCTACGTATTTTTCATTTTAGCAAATTTAGAATTGTTTATTTACTTCCCAATTTCAAATCTGCGAATGACAACACCAGCATTTATGGTATCCTACAAAGTAGTAAGCGTCGATGTCAGCTTTCAAATGCATTTCAAACACTCAATTCCAACTCTTTGTTAATTTTATTATGACCTGCACAGTGGGTACGTAAATTAATTGTATCCACGGTCTCAATTAATGGGTTCCCACTAAATAATTACAGTAAAATACATAATAAAAATCAGAGTTGGCAGAAAAACTAACATAAAATCACATGATTCTAAAACCCACAAAGTTACGATATTTAGTTCCAGTATTTCCTCTTATATACGACGGTCTTTTTTGTTTTTTTTTTAAATAACGATCATTTTTTGGTAAATTGTAAATACTCTGGAAAATGGTCAGTTTTTAATCATGTCTATAATTAGTAAAAATTGTCACTATTTTATTAAAAGGTTGTCCATTTCTCCTCATTGCAGGTACGACTGTCAGACGTGAGCATATGCGCTTAAGTCCAAATATAATATATTACCCTAAAATATAACTATTTTATTGTAGAAGTACATATAAATTTCGACTTATCAATTAAACACCCTTGTACTAGGCAAAGGATCAAGATAAGTAGATAAATTTGAGATTTTTGTTGTGTTTTTTCCTTCTTTTCCATAATCCGAGATGTTTCTTACTATTAATCTTGTTAAACTCCTTTGTATTTAAAAGTAAACATATAAGACAACATTAGTAGGTCTCCTGAAAGACGGTCTCACAATAAATTTATAAGAAGACCAATTATAAACTGATGGAGAAATGGTACAAAAAGCAATAAAAAGGGTGCGTATACTATAAACACAAATTCTCATTGAAGACGGGCATTATCCGTCACAAACTGAAGACGGATAGTGCTCCTCTCACAATATGCAAGTGACACTATCCATGGAGTACTCCATTTCTCCCCCACTTGCTCTCCCACTTGCCTTATTGTGAGAAGGAAATTATCTATCACAAGTTTGTGACGTATAGTCGGATAGTGTCCGTCACAAGCAAGACTCTTTGTACTATAAAATGGGGTACTTAATCATGGTTACCATATATTATAAAATAGGTATAATTGTTAAAAAATCATGTACCATATAAAAAAAATAAAAAAAATAAAGTGTTTTTCTAACCTATGCCCACTAGACATAGGTAAGAAAACAAAAAAGAAAATAATTAAATGATGTTTTTATGGGAAATTGGAATATCCTATTATTTTTACTTTTCTTTAAAATAAATACATTTAAATTTTTTTTTTCTTTTGGTTTTCTTATGGTGGACATAGGTTAAAAAAACCGATAAATAAAATATGGTTAAGGGATGTTGGTTTTGGCACAAAATGCAATCCCAACAGTCACATTTCTGAAACCGATGCAAAAGTGCAAAACACGGGAATTTGCAAAATCACCTCAGTCTACCGGGTCAAAACAAATCACCAAAATTTGGTCAAATAATAAACTCCAAATGCTTGTTCGTCCAGCAATGTCTATTTTAACCACAATTTGTTTTGTTTATCAAATAAGTCGTCATCTAATAAAATTTACTAGGCTGCTTCAATTGTGTACGTAAAGGTGCGGGTTTGACACATTGTCAATAATTTGAGATGATTGTAGTTCGTGATTTTTTTTTAATTTTTGGTGATGATAATCGAGAAAACTACAATAGTTGATCAAGTGACCAACTAATACCGTTGAAAGTTACAATAAAGGAGTATTATGTATGCATCACCACCTCCAAAAAGAGGTGGTTTGGATGATTTTATATTCTCATTGTAAATTATTTTCATTTTCAACAATTGTAAATGAGAATTTGTGTCGACCATTGAGTCATTGACCAATAGATTAAAAGATGATCAATTGAAATTTACGGAACAAAGATGCTTCAAATAGATCAATACATATGAAACTCACTAGTAGAAAGTCTAATGGTGTAGCTTATGAATTAGCACATTTCCGTAATCTTGGTTGCAGTCTGCTCTTCGATAATTCAACCATTCCAAGTCGTTTTGTTGAATTAGCCGCTGCCAATTTTTATGCAAGTTGCTAATCCAGCTTTGGATTTTTTTTCAAATAGATCAATACATGATCAATTAAAATTGATGGATACAGCTGATCTTATGGTAGCTTATTAATTATTTCACTAGTGTAGATTCCGCGCAAATGCGCGATAAATATAGTCCTTTTAATTTTTAGTGTATTAGTTATAAATTTTAGATTTTATCTCACAAATTTTTATAAAAAGTAACTAATATTAAAATTAATCAAAAGAATTGAATAATTCCATGAATTGTGTTTTTTATGAAAATATTTTAGTTACATCAAATTATTTTAAAAAAAATTATTTTTTCGTCACTAAGTTAATAATAGGAGATACGGTTTTATGTATAAATTATTTAAATGGAAAATTAGTTTAATAAATGAAAATCTAATTTGTTTCCATACATAAGTTTGAGCACTTTGGAGGAAAAACTTTAGAGAAGTTGTATTATCTTAGTATATAGAAGGATTTATATACTTTTTAAATTTGCACCTTATTAATTATTTATCAGTTCACTCAATTATAATTTGATATGAAACCAAAAAAAAAATGAAATGGAAAACTAATAAAAAAAATTATTTAAGCTGTGAAATTTTTTTTAGTGAATGTTTTTTGTCACGAAACTAATAGTAAGCATGTGTCAAGTTATTCTCTATAGTAATAACTATTGCATTACTGAAAAATTTAGCAACTTTTATTTAATATCAATTTTATTTTATTTTAATGAAAAATTCATAATTACTAATTTATTTAAGAAATTAGAGTTTATTTATAAGAATATATTCAATAAAAAGATAATAATGTAATGAAAGAAAATTTTATTTATTACCTTATTTAGCTAGATGCTTTTTGGAGGGAAAACTAAGAGAATTTTTATTCTCTTAGTAGTAGGGGAATTTGATGGGAGCAATTAATAATAATACTATAAGATGTTAAAAGTTTAATCCACATAAAATAAACGGAAATTTCCTGTGGTAGTCCTTGAGTTTGTCACTTTGCTCATGATACCCATATTTTTAAGAATGTGCCAATTGTATCCTTGAGGTTCAGTATTTATGTAAATATTACCCTTATTGGATAATACACGTTAAAATAGACTAACAGTGTATGATTAAGGATAACTAATTTTGGCGGGAAATCTTGATTTCATAACAATTTTTTTTTAAAAAAATCACTTTGCATCGAATACCCCTGAGTTTTGTACTGTTGCAAAAAATACCCTTTGGTTTTACAAAACTCGGAGGTATTTTATACAATCTGATATTTTTTTTTTTAAGTTACGCTGAAATCAAAATTTCCTGCCAAAATTAGTTATGCCTTAATCATATCTCGTTAGTCTAATTTAACGTGCATTATTTATCAAGGGTATCATTACCATAAATATTGAACCTCAAAGATATTATTGACTCATTCTTACAAACATGAATACCATTAACAAAGTGATAAATCAAAAAGTATTATGACCCTCTTTGGCAAACGACAGAAGCAGATTCATAATTGCAGATTACAGTTAGCAGATTTTAGTAGCAGATTTGACTATCAAATTAAATTAGCAGATTGAGAAAGAGTGTTTGGTATTTAGCAAATTATAGGATAATTAAAATGATTTCATGTATAAATTGAATATGCTAATACAATATGCTGCTATTATCAGCATATTAAAAAACAGTAAATTTTGACCAATATGCTATCAGAATATGCCGTTTACCAAACACGTGAAAATAGTAGATTGATTGGTCAACCTACTCATTAAGCCGGAATCTATTAATTTCACTCAATATGTTGTTTACCAAACAGCGCCTATGTAAAATTTCCGTAAAATAAAATAAAAAAATTGAGAAAAGGGACTTGAAGAGAAATTGTCATATCGCATATTCCCTAGGATGATATGGGAGGATTGTGGCCAGAGGAGATATGATCATTGGTCCATATGGATCAATGGATGACTTTATTATAAGGATTCTTTTCACTTCTAGGCTTATAGGCTAGTTACTCCATCTTTTCACTTGTACTTTACTTTTTTTGAAAAACAAAAAAAGTGACTAGCCATAATTTATGTATATTAACTTCAAAGATGATAATTTTGTCGTTGGGGTCCGTACCCCTAAAATTTATAGAGATAAAGTTCTTTACAGGTTTAGAGATAAGAAAATTAGTAATGGGTCCTAATTAAGAACTTAGCAAAAGTTCTTCGATTATAAGATAAAGTTCTTAAGTTTAGTAATTGACAAAAAATAAATTGATAAATGGAAGAATTTTATATAAAATTATCTCGTCACACTTGCTCTAATTCTAAAAAATGCTGAAGAAGTGGAAAAAACTAGTCTAATAAATAGTGTAAAAGCAATGCCTACAAAATTGAAGAATGAGAGGAGACTCAGATTAACCATGGCTATTGCTTTTAAGGTTATTCTTTGTTGTTGACTTAGTTTCGTAATAGTTGAACGCGATCTATTCTCTCTCTACTTTTTAGAGAGAGCCTTTTCTCTCTTTCTTTGAGAGCACGTGCCTTTTCCTTTCCAAGAAAAAACAATCATCATCTCCTTTCTTCTTCAATTGGGTAGTTGCAAAACCCTAATCTTCCAACTGCAAAAAGCAGATTTATTTCTTCTAAATCTTTACATAAAATTTTAATCATTACTTTATCTGTTTAAACATTGGGGGTCTTTACTTTGGGGAATTCCAAGAGTCTCTTCCCCAATCGGTTTGAAGCCCCTTGTTTTTAATTGGGAAGATTTAGGGTTAGAGTAACGGATTGAGGAATCCTTATGGGTTATTTAAACCCTGGTTTGTGTAGGGTTTCCTCATCATCTTCCTCTTTGTTCTCTAAATCATTTATTCATTTTACAAGATCAAAGTCTTTTCGAAAAAAATCAAAGTTTAAGTGCTCTTTGAGGTACCGTCTTTGTCAGACTGTCGAAATGGAATTTGAAGAACAGTTTGGACGCTTTGCTCGTGGGGTTGATCTACAGGATGATCAGGATGTTCACCAGAATTTTTATAATCATCAGCCGTTTCATCAATCGGCTTCAAATCCTGATTTTAATCCTGCTAATCCGGTGCATGCAAATGTCTGGCGTTATCCGCGCAGTGGGGGGGTGGTAAATATTGATCCAAGATATCTGGGTCAGTCTAGGGAATATTGGGGTAACTGTATACTGGGATTCCTTGTGGATTATCGTCTGTTTGAGGCGGCTATGGTGAGTGATGTCATTAGGGAGAAATGGAGTACAAAAGGGGATATTGTTGTTCACAAGATGGGGGAAATTTATGTTCTGCATTGCTCTGATTTGGAAGATAAGGAGGGACTTCTGAGGAGGAGCACTGCAACCATTGATGGGGCACTGATGGTTTTTGCGCGATGGTTTCCAGATACTGTTCCTAGGACGGTCCGCTTTCCATATGCGGAGATGAAGGTAAGAGTTTGTGGTTTGCCTTTTGAGTATCTCTCCATGCATGTGGCTAGGGTGGCGGGTAAACTGTTGAGCCATTATTATCAAGTTGAGCCCTTTGAGGTAGTTCCAAAAAATGACTATCTTCGTTTGAAGGTTTGTGTCAAGCTAAATGAGCCTTTGATGCCGGGGTTCTTCTTAGCTATGGATGGGGGTTACCTACTATGGATCCAATTTAAGTATGAGGAGGTTTTTAAGTATTGCATTAGGTGTGGTAAGGTGGGACACAGGGGTACTCAGTGCAGGGAAAGTTTAATGACAGTTGTGTCTAGCATTAATGGTATGCTTGACAAAACATTGGAGAAAGGTTTTATGGTATTTCAATCTAATAGTAATCATACCATGTTTAACATGGATTTGAGGGCTACACCTTCAACAACCAAGCACGTTTCTTCTAATGTTCGGTTGGCAAATGGAAGGCCAACTAGAAACAGGCAACGGGAACAACCTGAGAGACTAGTGGATTTCGAACTAGGGATCACTCCTGGGGGGAGGGTTTATCCAGGGATGAGATTTGCTGTTACTGACCGACCTTTTGCTGGTCCAGTCATTTATTCTGCTGGTTATGGTGGTGCAGGAGGGGTTGGTCCTAGTTCTATGCAACCTCAACCACCTATGGGAACTTCTCTTAATGTGGGTGTGGGTACTCAGGGAGATGCTACCATGGAAGATGTGCATGGTCAGGGACTTGGGAGTAATTTGTTTAGAGGTTTTCATCAGGGGTCTGGCTCTGAGGCTGCTGGGGACCAGGCTGATGCTGGGGCTCAATCTGTTCATGGACAACCGACACAGGTAGTAGGACATGATCGTGGGGTGGAGCAAGGGGTTTCTGGACAAGGTGGGAATGGGTTAGGAGGCTGGATTCATGATGAGGGTGTTTGAGGTGCTGCTGGTGGTGGGTCTGGTACTGGGGTGGGTATCTCTGTTCTGGTGGGTGAGAATGGGAATGGGGTTGATGCTGATCAAGCTGGTGCTACTGAGCAGGCCAATAATAATAATCAAACCAATTCTGACGAATATTATAGTGCTACAGAAGAGTTGGATCAACAGAGAGCACCAGCACCTGGGCATGCAAGCTTCTTGCATCAGATACAAGCTGATGATCCATACTTGGTGTATACTGGTCCAGGCAGTTCAAGGGGTGTGCTTGACCGTGATGTGAGAATTCAGGAATCTATTTTATCAAGGGTGGAGGCAGATGTTGAGTGGGCTAGAATGGAGGATGAGTATCGTGGCTTAAATCAGACATTTGATCCTCCCCCTATGGGCATTCCTATTATGTATCACTATCCTGAGGGTGTGGGTCCTCATCCAGGGGCTGGGGAGGAGGGGTCGGCTGACATGGAGATGGGTACACCACTTGAAGAATCTTCAGTTGAGATTATTAGTATTAGCTCTGATTCTGAACCTGTTCCTGCTAGGGAGCCTGTCCCTTCATACTCTTGGTTGATTAACCCGGCTACGGTAGGCAACTCCTCTGATGAGTCGTCTGAGTTCCATCATAGCAGTGCTATCAACCTCATCTCTTCTTCTGAAGATGCAAACGGTGATCACAATGAGGTTTGTAGTAGGCCTGTCAGGGAGGAACCCAATGCTAGAGGGCCTGACTTGAATGCTGATATCAGCCATTTCCTGTCCTCTAATGCCATTGAAAGGATGGGTGCTGATCTCCAGGCCCGTACTGATGCTCTGAAAGCTCGGGTTGCTGCTCTTCAATCCGTGGAAAGACAGAATCAAAACACTTCGGGGGATTTTCTGGGTGAGTCATCTGGTGCTGCTGTGACTGGTGGGAGGTCTGGGTTTGCTGTGGATTCAAAGTGTGCTCCTTCAGCTAGGTTAATTGCAAATATGGATGTGGGCAGGAAGGTGTCAGGCTGCGTGTCTGATGGGTTTATGGGATTGGCAGATTTGTATCACTGTTCTGATATGCTGAAGAATAACAAGGAAGCTATTTCTGGAGCAAGAAAGAGGAAATGCTGTACTGAAGTTCAGGAAGAGTTGGTGCCTGAAGATGCTGTTGCTTCACTTGAGAATGCCAAAGAATATATTCTTCAACTTGCTAAGCGTCCATGTGTGGGAAGAGGTATTTGTGATAGACAGAGTGCGTGTTCTGGTTCAGGTGCTGGGTTTCGTATGAATGTGACTGAGTTTGACTTGAATGAGTCAACTGGTTCTTTTGTGGATGGTGATGATGCTGCTGAAGGTTTTGCGGAGGTTGGGCCTGCACAACCTCCTCTCTCACCATGATGGGCTTGGCTTGGAATTGTAGGGGACTTAGTAATGCGCTCTCCCCTACAATTCCTAAAATAAGAGCGCTAGTTAGTAATAATTATTATGACTTTCTTTTTATTATGGAAACAAAATGTAATGCTAGTAGTGTTAGCCCTATTTTTCGATCTTTTGGTTTTGATAAGACGGTGGGTGTGGATGCGTTAGGCGCTTCAGGAGGGCTTTGGGTTGGGTGGCGTAAACAAGCTAAGATGCGCCATGTGTTCTCTTGTATGCATTTTGTGATCCTCCTTGTCGAAAAATATAATGGGCTTTTATGGTATTTGGTTCTTTTTTATGGGGCTCCGAGTTCCTCTATGCGGGCTTCCGTCTTGAGCGATTTGGAGTGTCGGTTATCGTTTTTTCAACATCCGTTTTTAATTATTGGTGACTTTAATCAAGTGGAATACTCTTGTGATAAATGGACTTTGAAGCCTACTACGATAAATGGAGCTTCCATGTTTAATAATTGGCGTATTAGAAATGAGTTAGTGGATATTCCTTTTAAGGGGCCCCAATTTACATGGTGCAATAATCGGAAGGGTCAAGATAGGGTATATGAGAGATTGGATAAAGCTATGGGGTCTAAGGATTGGTTTACTTTCTTTCCGAATACAGGATTAAAGCACTATCCAATTCAGATTTCTGATCACGCTCCGATTGAGTTGGATTTTAATCTTGTTAGCAACGGGTCGAGAAAACCTTACAAATTAGACTCATGGGCTCTCGAGCATGAGGATTGTATAAAGGAGGTGAATGAGGCGTGGTCGGTGAAATTTAAGGGTTCTCCGGCGTTTCAACTTATTCGGAAACTAGCATTGGTTAAACAAAGGGTGAAAATGTGGACTTTAGACAAGAGGACGGATTGGAGGCAGAAATGGGAGGACTTTGATATCCGGCTTGAGAAAGGGATGGAATTGGCTATACATGAGGGGAAGGATGAGGAATACTCTAAGGTGAATGAGGAAGTGCGTGCTTTTGCTCGAGCTGCTGACTTGTTTTGGAAACAAAGGGCAAAAGTTCGATGGGCTATTGATGGGGATACCTGTACTAAATACTTCTTTAATTGGGTTAAAGGAAGGGCTGGAAGGAATTATATTCATGGAATCAAGGGGGATGGTGGTAGGTGGACGTATGATCCCAAGGATGTTGGCGGAGCTTTCCAACATTTTTTTACGGAGTTGTATAAGGCAAATGGGTCGTTGGAAGGGCCTGAGACTTGTGTGGTGGAGGAGGAGACCCTTCGGGGTATAACGAAGAGGCTACCAGATGATGATGTGGATCGTTTAGCAAAGTCTTTCACTGCAAAGGAAGTGCGGGCTGCTGTTTTTCAAATGGGAGCTTTGAAATCTCCAGGGCCGGATGGTATTCCGGCAATTTTTTTCCAGAAGTTCTGGGGACGTATTAACAAAGACTTTACCAAAGCCGCTCTCTCTGTGCTTAATTCGGGACGTGTGTTGCGTGAATTTAATCGTACCTTTATTGCGCTGATTCCGAAGACTGATAACCCTGAGGTTGTTAATGATTATCGACCTATTAGTCTTTGTAACGTTTTCATGAGAATTGTCTCTAAGTGTATTGCTAATAGGTTGGCTCGGGTCATGAGTTCGTTGACCGATGAGTTTCAAAATGCCTTTGTTCCGGGAAGACTTATTAGTGATAATATTCTTTTGGCCCATGAGGCTATTCATGAGATAAATGGTCATAAAAGTGGAAAATTTGGGCGGTTGGCGTTTAAGGCGGATATGAGCAAAGCCTATGATAGGATTCGATGGAGTTTTCTAGCTAAGGCTATGGATAAGTTTGGTTTCCCGAAGAGGCTGATTGATTTAATCATGAATTGTGTTACGACGGTCTCGTATGAGATCCTGCTTAATGGATCGCCTCTTAATGCTTTCTTACCTAGATGTGGTCTTCGGCAGGGGGATCCTTTGTCCCCTTACTTATTTGTCCTTTGTATGGAAGTGTTATCGGGAATGGTTACCCAGGCTCAGGAGTGTGGGCGATTGCGGGGTATTCCGTTATGTAAGCAAGTTTCTCCTCTGACTCATCTTTTCTTCGCGGACGATGCTGTCTTTTTTCTCCAAGATACGGGAGATTCTGCTACGCAGTTGAAGAGGATTCTAGATGCGTATTGTGGAGCTTCGGGACAAATAATAAATGACGCAAAATCTGGAATTCTTTTTAGTCCAAGCACGAGGCTGATGCAAGCCAAGCGGTGTCTTAAGATCTTTCGGATTAAAAACAACAAAGGAATTGGAAAATACCTTGGGATTCCAACGGAAATACATGGATCAAAACGGGACCTCTTCCGGACGTTAATTGATGGTGTTATGAAGAGGATTTCCTCATGGAATGGAATTTTTCTATCATCAGCTGGTAGACTTACCCTTATTTCATCGGTTCTATCAAATCTTTCAAATTATTTTCTATCGGTCTTTAAAATTCCGGTAAGTGTGACTAATAAGATTAACTCTATGTTGTCACATTTTTGGTGGGCGGGATGTAAATCGGGTAAGGGTATTCACTGGTGTAGTAGGAATTTCATGAGTCTGTCTAAAAGTGCTGGAGGGCTGGGGATGCGGAATATTGAATGCTTGAACCAAGCCTTGTTAGCTAAACACGCATGGAGAATTGTGTCGGGTCAAGACTCTCTGTTTTGTAAAGTGTTTCGGGCAAGATTATTTGGCAAGAGAGGGATGAATGCCGAGTTAGATTATAAAAGGTCGGGAAATGTGTCATGGGGTATGAGAAGTATTCGTGTTGGTATGGACTTGCTCAAGCGTAATGTTGCTTGGAAACCAGGGATAAATTCAAGGTTAAATGTTTGGTCAACTTGTTGGGTAAATGGTGAAATGCCAGAACCGAGTGTTGAGGCTTTACGTCTTGAAAATGTAGGCCTCAAAGACTTGAGAATTGGAAACCTTTATAGGGCGAGTGGCGGGTGGGATGAGCCGCGGGTCAGGTATATTTTTGATAAGGGAACCGTGGATCATGTTCTAGCAATCCCAGTCTGTGCTTCCCAGTTTCATGATCGCATTTATTGGAAGCATACGTCAAATGGTGATTATTCGGTGAAGAGTGGATATGGGGTTGCTTTTCATCAGTTTATGGTGAAACATGCAAGCGTGAAAGATAAGACACAGATGAGTGAGAAGGGGATAAGGTTTTGTAGAAAGATTTTGTGGAAGCTACATGTTCCCCAAAAGTGGAAGGTGTTCCTATGGCGGCTCATCTCTGATTCTCTTCCTATGGGGTCAAGTCTTGAAAGACGGGGTATTCACGTTGATTCTTCCTGTAGGGTTTGTATGGATGAACAGGAGCTTGTGGAAACACGAGCGCATCTTTTTCGCGATTGTAATGTTGCGAAACGTGTTTGGACATGCTTAGATTTGGGTATTCGGGTGAACTGTGATCCCTCTATGGATGTGGCGACTTGGATTATCAATTGGGTTTTGTATATGAGTAAGTTGGAAGATGCTGAGATTAAATTGATTAAATTTGTTGGTACTTTGTGGTGCTTATGGGTGGTCCGAAATAGGGTGATTTTCAGAGGAGAATCTTTTCATCCACAGATGTTTTATGGTATTTGGAGAACTATGGTAGATACGGTGGTGAAGGCTAGGGAGAAGGAGGTGGGTGAGAAGTCGCGGGTCGAGAGTAAAGAGGGAGGAGGGGGCATGCTATGTATGCCTAATGAATTACGGGAGGGTAATCCTTGGTATGTGGTTGGGGCGACTCACTCGTGTACTCCTGTCAAGGTCAAGGTCATGGAAGTCAGTTAAGGAAGCTGCAATTGGATGGGTTGCTTATGCGGCTGATGGCTCTATGATTTGCAGAAGAGGGAACAAGGTCAAAGCTCAGTCGGCAATGCAGGCTGAGGCTATTGGACTTAGAGATGTGATGATTTGGGCATCGGCTCAAGGGATTCGGCATCTTGACGTGTCCACGGATTGTCTGAAGTTATTGCTTCAAATATCTGGGGGGGAAATGAGCCATCATCTTACGCGAGGATTACTGGAGGATATGGGTGCTTTATTTCCGTTATTTCATTGTTTGAGCTTTTCTTTTATTCCTAGGTGTTTTAATATGATCGCTCATGACCTTGCTCAAAAGGCCATGAGAGGTTCGTAATTTGTCTACCTTTATGTATTATTGCTGCCAAAAAAAAAAAAAAAAAAAAAAAGGACTTAGTTTCGTAATTGTATGAGTACTAGTTTGAAAATAAACAAATTTCCTTGTTCTTTAGGTTTCCCGCCGTCTCAATTTTTTTCCGACAAACATCATCTCCATCCACCCACTTTCTTCTCATCACAGCCAAACCCACTCATCCATCCCACTTGTTTACTTATCTGTCATCATATCCTTTAGCATGCTTTGTTGAGGTGTCTGTTTCCCGTCGTCTGTCTGAACACGTGTCCTCTGTTGCTCGTGTTCTGCCACCGGTTGTTTCTCCGGCCTAACCAGTTTTTCCTTTCTTCTCCTATAAATTGAAATCTACAGTTTTTAATTGCTCCAGATCAACACCTTTACCTCAAATCATATTTTTTAACCTTATAAAATGGCCTCTTCTTCATCCTTTGCTCCTTGTCGGGCAGGGGTAAGTATAAATCTTCCCCCACATCTTTGTGTTGATCTCACAGGTCTTGATTTCACCAAAGTTCTCGCTGCTCGTTTTATTGATCAACGCTACCTGGATATTGATCGGATCATGTTGCTGATTGGCATCAATTGGAGGTTAAATGGGTCGATTTCTATTCGACCCATGAACCCTTATTATTTATTCAGCTTCTCTTCTTCTGTTGATTACCGGTATTTCAGAAACCGACAGACTGTCAATGTTGATGGCAGTCTGCTGGTTCTCCGTCCTTGTTCTGCTTCTACCTTTCCTGACAATATGTTGTTTCATATTGTCCCGGTTTGGGTGCGAGTTCTTCATCTTCCCTTTCATTTGATGCATTCCTCTGTTGCGGCTTACCTCTTGGCTCATGTCGGTGACGTTTGTGAAGAGGAGGTGGTTAATTCGTTAACACCTACTCGCTGCTTTGTCCGGGTGAAGGTCTGGGTTGACCTTTCAAAGCCTCTGATCCCGGGATGCTACCTCGCTATTTCTGAAAGGGATCATCAATGGATCGGGTTTTCGTATGAGGGAGTTTTTCGTTTTTGCAAGACTTGCGGTGAAGTGGGTCATCGAGTCTCCTTTTGTCCATCTGGTAAAATTCAAGGTGCTCGTCGTATACATGCGCGAATGGAGGAGCTTAGAGCCAGGGGTTTGTTGGTTCTTCATGGACCGCCTGGTTCGCGTTTTTATACTCCTGAAGTTATGGGTCTTCCTTCTCGTGCGAAGTACTTGACCTCGAGGATCAACATTGCCGCTCCTGACGACTCAGCTCATGTTGATTCTGGTGGGGATTCACCAATTTTTTCTTTCTCGTCGTCTCCATCTGACAATGGAGATGATGATGAAGCACCTTTCTCTGCACCAGCTGCTGAACTCGTGGTTCACAATGATGAGTCAAGGGAGGTTCTTCTGGAACATCACCCTTTGGTTCGTGCTCTGCCTAACCCCAATGGAGCTTCTACCTCTGCAACTCCAGCTTCTCCTGCGTTTAAAATGTCTGTTCCAGAAGAAGATTTGGATGATACCTTGTCTTTAGGACTTGCAGAACCAGTTACGCCTCCTCGACAGGTTGATGTAGGCATTCTTTTTCGTGACAATATGGGTGCTGGTACCAGTCGTGGCTCTGGTTTTGGTCATGTTCCTATGGATTCATCTGGTAGGAAGTTAAAATTTGTTTTCAAAAGAAAGGTAACTGCCAATTTAAACTCTTTCAGTAGACCTTTCTTTAAGAAATCTTGTCGTTCCAAGTTTCTGGATTTAACTTGGGTTTTTCCATCTTGGTCTGTTGTTGAGCTTCACACTCGTCCCCCTGAGTGTCTGTATCAGTTCCTGGGTCTTCCTGGGTTTAGTTATACGAAGCCTAAATCTCCTGATTTGGGCTTTCGTGCTCGATGGGTTGGGCCGTTAAAGCGCAAATCCCAGTGTTTGGATTTGGCCCCGGGTTTTGATTCTAATAAGCGTTTCAAGTTTTCTGTCAACTGTGTTTGGGATTTTCGTTTATCTTCGCTAACATGGTTTTCGTCTCCTTTCCTGTCTTCTACCAGCGCTGAAGATGGGAGGCATCCCTTTGGTCAGGTGGTGGACCATAAATCACCACCCGGGGATCAATGACTATCTTTTGTTGGAATTGTAGGGGCTTTGGTGAAGCGGATGATCCTACAATTCCGTATCTACATAGATGTGTCCTTAATTTCCATCCGCTGATTTTGTTTTTGGAAGAAACTCATACCTCTGTAGATATTGCTTGTATGAAGACTTTTCATTTAGGGTATCCCAATTTCTTTGGGGTGGATTCTAGTGGTCGTAGTGGAGGTCTTCTTTTGTATTGGGATAACTCGGTTGATATTCAGGTCATTTGTAGTAACCCACATTTTATTTTCTGTAAATTGGGTTTGCATCTGCCTGAGGGGGTGTATAATGATATGTATATTATGTTCATATATGGGGAATCTATGTTTCAGTATCGTTCGAGTTTATGGGATCGGATTTCTAATGTAATTTTGGGTTGTACCCCTTTTCTTGTAATTGGGGATTTTAATCAGGTAGAACTACACTCTGACAAATTTGGTGGCACCAGCTCCATACGCGGTCAGGTTGATTTTACAACTTGGAAACTTCTAAACGGTTTGGTGGACATTCCTTTCTTTGGGCCGCGCTTTACTTGGATGAATGGACAGTTAGGTGATAGTTGTATCATGGAACGGCTTGATCGGGCTTATGCAACGCAGGAATGGTTTGACGTTTTTCCACAAACCTCTCTTCTAAACTTACCTATTCTCATTTCTGATCATTCCCCGATTATTTTACGTTTGTTCCATACGAAAACAACTTATAAACGCCCTTACCGCATTGATAACTGGTGTTTACACCTTCCAGAAGTTGTCTCCCTTGTCGCTTTAGCCTTTCAAACACCATTCCAAGGCTCTTTACCTTTTGTTCTCTCCCGTAAACTAGCTTCTGTCAGGTTTGCTATTCTACAATGGGTTCTTCAACATCGTCTTACATATGGCATCAATTGGTCGTGCATTGAGAAGGACCTTGAACTATCGGCCACAGATATTTCAGATTTTGATTCTGCCGATAATTTCCAAGTGCTACGTTCTAATCGTCTTCAACTCATTTCTAAACAACATGGCTATTGGGCCCAGCGGGTGAAGCTTCGCACTGAGGTATTAGATGGGTTGCCTACTCGGTTTCTTTTTAATCGCGTCGTCGTCGCTCTCGTTAAACAACGATTTGGTTTCATTCCGCACACTACCGGGATATGGCTACATGAACCGGAACAAGTTGAGCATGAAATTCTATCTTACTTTAAGGATCTTTTGTGTGCGTCTACAATTTCGTCCGCTGCTTCATCCTCTTCCTCTTTGGAAGCCTTTCTTATGCCTTTGGACTTGCCATCACTATCCTCGGCAGATAGCTCTATCTTATCAGCACCATTCACTGATACTGACGTTCTTCAAGCACTGCGCACTATGAATGGTTCGAAATCTCCGGGTCCAGATGGGATCACCCCCCGGTTCTACCAATTTTTTTGGCCTCAAATTGGTTCTCTTGTGTCTGCGGCTGTTCTTCAGTTCCTGAATTCTGGGTTATGCTTAAGGAATGGAATAACACGCACATTGTCCTCATCCCAAAGATTGATCATCCTGAGTTGGTCTCTCAGTATCGTCCTATTAGCTTATGCAATGTTGTTTACCGTATAGCCTCTAAGTGCCTTGCAAATAGACTCAAGCTTGTAATTCCTTCGATTATTTCGGATTCACAACAAGCTTTTATTCCGGGTCGTCTAATGTCGGATGGCTGCCTGGTTGCTCATGAGATTCTGCATTATATTAACAAAACCAAGAAGGGAACTAATTGTTATGCTGTTCTGAAGCTAGACATGAGCAAGGCTTTTGACCGAGTATCCTGGCACTTCCTTATGGCGGTCCTGCGCCATATGGGGTTTCCTACTCACTGGCGTGACATCATTTGGGAATGCATCTCCACAGTCTCTTACAGTGTTCTTATAAATGGGACTCCTTCAACTACTTTACGGCCTACTTCTGGTCTACGTCAAGGTGACCCTATTTCGCCGTATTTGTTTATTCTCTGTATGGAGGTCTTATCTCGTCAGTTGTCCATGGCCGAACGAACAAGAAATGTTACGGGAATCAAAATTTCGCGGTATGCCCCCACTTTGTCACACTTGTTTTTTGCGGATGATGCTTTACTTTGCTGTAAAGCTACGCCTGCCTCTTTTGAAGTCATAAGAGATTTGCTGAAGAATTTCGAAGTTGTCTCAGGCCAAATGATTAACTTGGATAAATCCTACATCAAATTCAGTCCGAATTCTCCAGCTGATTTTCAGACCCACATGAAGTCGATTCTAAAGATGCCTACGGTCTCTCATTTTGGTGATCTACTTGGGTGTACCAATTGATATTCCTCGCAAGAGATCAGAACCGTTTCTCCCTTTAATTGACAAGTTGACTACTCGCATTGCTTCTTTGTCTGCGCTTCACTTGAGTCAATCAAGCAAGCTTGTTATTATCTCCTCTATCTTGCTGGCTTCTTTCAACCATATCCTCTCCTGTGTTCCTATACCGCATGGGGTTTGTAGAAAGATTGATGCTTTGATTACTGCTTTCTGGTAGAGAAGTGACTGGAACAAGAATTCGATTCACTGGCTTCGTCGTGATATTTTACAGTCTCCCAAGTCATATGGCGGTCTTGGTATTAAAAATACTTTCGTGCTGGGCCAAGCCTTACTCCTTAAAAAATTCTGGCACATCACTTCTCAACCAACCTCTTTACTTGCAAAATTTTGGACGGCTAAATATCACAAGGATTTGCCTATCCCGAAGTCCAAGTCTTTGGTTTCAAATGCTTCTTATGCATGGTCAGGGGTTTGTCGTACTGTGCATTCATCTAAAGATGCAATCTGTTGGAAAATTGGAAGTGGTAAGTTGGTTAATATTTGGTCCAGTAGATGGGTTCATGGTGAGCTACCTACCCCTAATCCACATTGTCATGAGCCACTACCACCTTTGTCATCCTTTTTCTTGCCATCTGGGGATTGGAATTCAGCAAAGCTTTTCCGCTATTTTTCGGCACACACGGCAAAGGTAATTATTGCTATGGAACCTCCCGTACCTGAAATTGATGACTTTATTTATTGGAAGTTTACGGAGGATGGCTCTTACTCAGCCAAGTCTGGGTATTATTTCCTCTTGTCCCAAACTTCGTCTGGTTCCTCTGCTCGATCTAGTGCTCCACCGTTTCCTTGGCATTTGGTCTGGAAGAAGACTTTATCACGAAAGTTGTCTTTGCTTCTCTGGCGTATGGCTCACAATATTTTGCCAACTAATGCAAATTTGCTTTCGCGAGGTTTGAATGTGGCACAGGAATGTCACTTCTGTCATAACTCAGTTGAATCGATGGATCACTTATTTCGATCTTGTTTGATAACCCAACATTTATGGAAGTCTTGCTGGCTTGGTATCAGCTCCATGGCGAATCCCTTTACACCCTTTGGAACTTGGATTGCGGATTTTTTATCCTACCTTTCTCATCATTCTTTGCAGCAGAACAAGGACTACAGCTTGATTTACTTTTGCTCTTTAATCCGCGCGATATGGACCTCGCGTAATCTTGTTGTGTTTCAGAATCATCCTGTTGACCCTGGCTTTGTTTATCGACTCACTGATGAACTGGTAAGTTCTTGTACTCAGTTGCATATGGGTAGATTACAATTCACGTCTCCTGCTCTGTGTTTCTCTCCTGCTGCTACCACAGGTACCTCGTCCTATCAATCTGCCAGCTGTTGGATAACTGTCTATACACAAAAACATAGGGCTTCAGCAATCTTCACTTGCTCTTTTTGGGATTCCGCATTGGACCGCCTACTTTCACATGAAATACGTGCCGGAAGCTCAATTGATGCGTCTGCAAGAGCCCTGCTACTGGCTATGCGTTATGCTCAGCGCATGGATTACAGCAACGTTAGCTTCCGAGTTACATGTCGAAAACTATCCTCCGTTCGCAAACTTATCGCAAGACCAATTCTTGTACGGAACTCGTTTTCCGATCCGTACTTTGTTTGCCCTTCGTAGTTTGTGGTCCGTAAGTCTTGCAACAAAGCTAACAGTTCTTGTATTGTGTTTTCAAGTTTAATATAATAGTTTATTGTTGTCAAAAAAAAAAAAAAAAAAAAAAAAAAAAGAAAATAAACTTGGTTATATGAGTAGTCGATCATGTTATACATTTTTGTTTGTCAACAGATAAGATCTAAACTCTTTTATGCTCATATTAGTGATAATATACAATATAACTGAGACCCGAATTCTCCATGTTGTTAGATTAACAAGATAGATTTAAGAGTAAATTATCAATTACACCCACGCCAAATACACATTTTTACATTAACTCCCACGTCAAATTTTTTTTTTAAATTACACCCAAGTTAATAGCTCAGTTTATAAATTGCACCCAACCCCATTTTCCGGCGAAAAAAATTATGAAATGACAATTTTGCCCCCGAATCTATTAGTCTGATTTTGTGTGATTTTGAGTTACTTCCCCTATTTCCTCCTCCACCTTTGAGCTTCATCTTTCTCCTCCATTACAACTTCATCTTCTTCCTCCTCCATTACAACAATAACCATGAAGCCTTCCCCGATTTCAATCATTTTTTCCTTATCAAATAAATAAAAAATCCAAACACCTATACTCCATACACAAATTAAAATCAATAAGCATTGATCCAACCTTAATTCGTACACCGAGGCTCAAGCACGACGAGTTGAGGTAGAGCTTGGATTTGTTCTTCTTCTTTACTATCAATCCCACCTGGAATTTCCTCCTCCTCTATTTCCAGTTTCCCCCACATTCTGTTGAATTTCCTCCTTTTTTTCCAGATTCTCTTGAATTTCCTCCTCCCTTTTGATTATCAAACAAGTTGAATTTTTTAATTGTGCTTTCATTAATAAATTTAGTTATGCATTTCGGGTTTTAATTGTATAGTTATGCATTTCTGGGTTTGGGATTGAAATTTCTGGGTTTATAGGGGTTTATGGGATGAAGAAGGATGAAGGACGAAGAAGAAGAACAATGGAGGAAATCAATTTAGGGAAAATATGAGAGAAGGATGAAGAAGGGAAACAAACATAAGGTTAATAAAGAAAGGCAGAAGGGCAAAATCGTCCTAAAAATATGTTTTATCCCAGAAATTTTGAAAATTGACGGAAATTTGGCCGGATTCCGATATTGGGTGCAATTTGTAAACTGAGCAATTAACTTGGGTGTAATTTAATAAAAAAATTTGACGTGGGAGTTAATGTAAAAATGTGTATTTGACGTGGGTGTAATTGATAATTTACTCTAGATTTAATAGTAATTGCACTAAGTTGTCATTCAACATGTATTTATTTTGTACTTGTGAGCTATTAGAAAATTTTAAGTTGTTAGCATTTCGTAAACTTGATGGTATTTCGGATTAGAATTTGTCTCGGTTTGTAACTTGTAGCTATCCTTGTAAAATTAAAGATAATATACTTTTTTTTAGTAGTGGGTTATATACAACAATTTTAATGATAATGTAATCAAAATAAACTATCTGACCCGCAAGGGTGGAGTCTAGTGGTTAAAACTTGGGTGAAATTTTCAGGAAACTCAAGTTCAAGCCTCCACAAGAGCAATCTTGTTGACCATTTTTGGCCCGAGTTCAAGCTTTATAGATTCGAGCCTGTTACCCTTAGGTAACTTACCTGATTTACAGATAATCCGTAGTACTTAATACGGAATATCCCTGTTTTGAAGAATGTCGTTTCATGATCAAACAGTACAGAATATTTCTTTCTACGGAGTACTTCTCAGTTCTCACAATCTAAGTATAAGAAACGACAACAATTCTAATGAAACGACAATTCTCATGGTGTTTACATTGCAGCTATGTTACTTGGACTCGTCTACTCGTACCTGACAAAATACGTATCGGAGTATCTGCTGATACGGCTATTTTGTGCGAAATTTTCAATATTTTGGTCTAAAATGACGTATCTATGTGTCATATCGTATCCGACAAAATATATATCGGATACGAAATACGGCAAGTAAGTGAAGTATCCGAGTAACATAGCATTGCACTAGTCGACAGGTCAATTATCACCAAATATTTAAGAATGCAAAAGAGTAACTTACAGTAAAGTTAGGGTCCGTACTCCGTAGTCCGTACCCCTAAAATTTATCAAGCCAATTTTGTCGTTGGGCCCACTTACTTATATTTTTGCTTTTATTCTGCCACCAAGATACTGTATTTGTTTTCTGATCTCGATTTCTCAAGCCAAAGATAGAGAGGGCAATAGGGTAATTGGGTCGGTTACGGATTAGGTTAAATTGTGTCGGGTTATAACGGGTTTGGGCTGTGTTGGGTCAATGACGGGTTCGGGTTGATTAGATTTCATGTCGGGTCATCGGTGGGTAGTACGTTGGGTCGGGTCATTAGAGGGTCAGTACCGGGTTAGGATATCAGCATATATTTGATCATAAGTATTTACCTTTAAAAAATTTTCAAGTGTATTAATTATAATTTTAAGTGAAAACAATTAAACTAGTTCATTATCGAGTTATCTATCGGGTTGAGTCAATATTAGGTCACTGGTCGGGTCGTTCACCCAATTTTCGGATTCTATCGGGTCGGGTTTCAGGAGGGTCGGGTTCCTCGGGTCGGCTCAGCCTTTTTCAACTGTAGCCAAAGGTATATGAATGCCTTGCTCGTTTGGACTTAATTTGGTAAATATTTTTGAACTGAACTTTTATAATTTGAATTTTTCTGAACTGATCTTATTGGATATGAACCTTTTTAACTGAACTTATATGATCTGAACTAAACCTCTATGGTATTTGAACTTTTCTTAACTCACCCTATAAGATCTAAATTGAACTGAACTTATAGGATTTGAACTAACTTGTAGAATCCGAACTTTTTTTAACTGAATTTAGAAAATCAGAAATAAATTTAAAGGGGATGGCTCTAAGTCCAAAAGAATAGGGCCGAAGTCATGAAGTATACTTGTATTTAAACTTGTTAAATAGACCTGTCAAACGAGCTAGGGAATTGAAGCGGAATATGAGTTCGGTTATTTTGGATCTAGGTAAAATAAGGGTTGACTCTATTTTGGGTTTGCCCTGTGGCCAAGTTTGTATAGATTTCGGGTCGGGTTAAGGTCATAGTTATGAACGGATCAAATTAACGCCTTTTTATAAATGTATTTCTTATAATTAAATTATGAACATAATAAATGTTTATTTCTGGTAATTTAATTATAAACATATAGTTGTTCTTAATTGTTATAATTATCTAGTTTAGTATAGATGATATAAGTAAGAACACATATTCTTGTTTACAATGTTGTAAACAATGATAATTTACAATGGAGGTATAAATCCATCCAAACCAACACCTTATTTATTTACACAAATATGGTAGATTGGATAAAAATTGAATAATATCTAGAGACTAAAAGCTTATTGTTTGAACGAACAAAATTTACTCGATAAAAAAAACCCAAGTATCCAATCTAGCAATCAAACTAAGAACTTGAGCTTCACCCGTAAGTCCGTAACCCAAACTCACTTACCCCAATTCAATATGATATGCCTGTAACCTTTCTTGTTACACGCCGATTATTATCCCTACACTAAATAACTAGACGATAACAGGCCTCAAAATAACCTGACTCAGACCTGAATTCTTACAAATCCGAAATAATCGGGTACAAACTGACGTGACCCGTTTGCTTATTGACACGTATATTTGTTGTTCTATCCAAGTTGATGATATTTACTCCGTTTTGAAACGGATATATTCGTCTTAAAAAGACCATTAAAAAAGAAAAAAAAAAAAATCTCAACACATAAATTGTTTCACCGTGGAAGAGACAAAAACTTGCACAAGTCGATGTGAGGAGACGATGCATAGTGTTAGATATATGAAATAAATGCAGCATACACTAATTTGGTTACCTAGTTTCTCATGCATTTATATACACATATCCTTAAGACCCTTTAACCCTCCCTACAATCTCTTTTCCCTCTATCTCATTATTCTTCTTTGCAATGAATCCAACTCGAAGGTAAGGCTTTCTTTAATTATTTACATTTCTTTAATTTTATTTAGGCTTTATTTCTAAGTTTCTAATAACACATTGTTATTTAATGACTTTATTTTGTTCATATTTAGGAACAATAATAATATAGTGTCTATATGGGATCATGCTCTTCCTCCTACTGGTTCTACTCCAATTATCCAACCTGCCATCCAACAACGCAAAGGTTAGTCGAATCAATTACTTAGGGGTTGTTGCACTTTGACGATATACACAGTAGCGGATACAGAAAGTTTTCTTTTTTCGGGATCCCAAGGAAAAAATATAAAACTTAATTAATTTACATAAAGTTGTAGATTTTTTTTATTTTTAGCTAAGAATTAGAAGAAAAAAAAATCGTCTCCGCCGGTATACTGAGAGTCTGAGATCCATAAGTAGCTGATTGTGTTTGCTATTTTGTACATTATATTCTCTTTGTTTTAGTTTTCGTATGATAAAAAGTAATAAAGGTATTAAATAAAAGTATACTCTTAAGTTAAAATAAGGGCATGTAAATTGTTGTTGGATTATTCATACTTTAATACTGCTCTGTGGCATGTATAGTCGTTTAGTTGCTTGATTATAACATAGTTGTATGCATTAATCTTGAGTACATGAAGTTTAACATAACATAGTTGCATGCATTAATCTTGAGTACGTATATATACGTTTGTCGAGACGCTTATGCTCGAATCTTTACAACCACGAGACATTAGAGTAGCTATAGAGCAAAGGTTCTAGTGACGAAGATTGGAGTTTGAACATAATATTTTTTTGAAACGGAAATCATAAATCTTGAACGTACGAAATTAACGTGAATGTAAAGTAACCAAACCAAAAAATGATAACTTTCTCTATTTTGTAGTCAGTATAGAGTATTATTTTGTCGAGCTAATATATTTTTAATAGGCACATATATTCTTCATTTTTATATGCTTTGTAAAAAAAATGTTTCCTAGATGCAAAATACGTAAAGTGTCGAGGTAAGTTTTGAACTTTTGATCTCCAACACAGAATAAAGTATACAAATTCTAAGATAACATGGTTTAGTTGATTTGCAAAATCGTTGAAAAATAAACATTGAGACAACATAATCATAATGATAATTAAAAAAAAAAAAAAAAAATTACCCCATTGCAATATATTTGTTCTGAAAATCAGAGGGGATGACTGTGACCCTAATTTAAAATCTTCTTGTGACAAGTTAACAATATTACATGAATCTTCCAAATAGCTTCTTGATTATCTCCTTTGCATATCTTTTATTCATATATGTTCAGGTATTTACTCAATAAAAATACATTGTATAGTGCTTATTGTATTTAGGAAACCATGTTTACATAGGAATCTATTGATTGTACTGTTTTGTATGGATAATAATTTGTTCTAAATAAACTGTATGTTTTTAGGTTCATGTGCTATTGCCGCGGTAAGCACACATATTGCATATAACTTGAGGATTTCATATGCTTGGCATGCACCTGTTTGCACTGCATTACCTCCCGGGATGTTGATAAATCATGAAGTTTGGGAGGATGAAATAGTTTCGGCGACGGGTGAAAAAATGAAAGAAATTTGGGAGCTCTTAGAAGAGGCAATGATCAATGGTGCCCCATTATTGAATGGTCTAAAATTAAGGATCGATCAACGTTTTCATTTTAATCTTGATGAAAATGCGATGAAAACCCGACTCAACTTCTTTACCATAGTGGTGGTATTCAATGTTCATGATGATTTTTCTATTGATGGTGAAACACCATACATGGGTAGGGATGCTCCAACTTTTATTCAAGGAACTGTGATACAAGATACCCATGCAGTTGTTCTTGTAGGTGAATACAAGGATGATTCTCTATTCATGGGAAATGAGCCCAAAGAGACATTATGGATATACCAAAATTCAGATGGAGACAAGAGTAGAAGCATGCTAGGAAATGGCCTTAGTGTGCTTAGGCATAGTTTGATAGTTGAAGCCTATTGTGGGGAAATATATGGGGCAAATGAATTTCTTGTAGACTGGGCAGCGAATAGGGCTAGACCCCACCGCCAGAGAGCCCGTGTGCAGGTAAACCAAGCCGCCGGAGGAGCTGCCGGAGGAGCTGCCGGAGGATCCCCTTGAGGAGCTGGAGGTATTTGATGGCTAACAAGGAGCCGAGGAGGCAATAGTACTAGCATTTGGCATTGTTTCAGTTTATTGTATTGTTGGAATAGCTGTGACTTTCGTATGTTTATTTTCTCTGTATTAATTCGACTAAGTGTTCTCCTTTAAGACTTGATTTATTTTCTATGTATTAAATCGACTCGGTGTTCGATCTCATTTAAGACTTAATTTGATCTCAGTGTTTGTTTCTTTATTTTCTTTATGTGTTTGGACTCGTATATGGTGGTTCGGTTCATTCGGTGTCTCTTTTAGGGGTGGTCCGGTGTCCCAATGGATGAATTTGTGGGTGTTTTTACTGCTCAAGATGTGCGTTTGATGAAGGTGTATATAAGGGTGGCTTATTGTTGGCTTTTATGATGTGATAGAGTTTAGAGAATTGTATTAAGAATTGCATAGCTATCATGGAATACACGATTTACAAGACACTAATCTACCGTAATGCACTTAATGAGCCGCAATACATTATACATGGAATGATATATGGCAAAAATTACCCATTGATCGACTAAACTACTATAATTAAATAATGATTTATGTATTTACATACTCCCTAGTCCCTATGTCCCGATCATTCCTTATTCTATTCTATTTTGGGATGTCTCACTCAATTTATAAAGATTACGAGACTTCGAGTGCTAGCAAACTCCAAGAATTCGGTAAACTAAGGAAGCTTTGAGTATGAGAATGATTCTTATTTTTTTTTTTGATACCTTGGGCTTACACGCTTATGTGCTTAAATAGTGAGTACATAATTTTCTATAATTAAATTATTCTAATATTAATCCTTGGCTAAGTTTTAGGAATTGTCTCTCTTCAATTATTTCGTATCCTTTTATTTGGCTTGATCTTCTCCTTAATTTTGATATATTTGTTCCCTTGATTTATGCCTATCCTTAATTCATGCTAATCATAACTGAATGCATCATCCTGGGTAGATTTACGAACTCTGGTTGATCGACGCAGACTCGGCAGGCTTGCAGGCGTAACATAATTACTGTCCTTTTTATTTTAAGAATACACTTAATGAGCAATTTGACAATTTGATATACTTCTCATTTAATAATTAGCTTTTCTTCTTTCTTTGGTATTTGTGCCAAAACAAAGAACAACAATTAATCGGGACGGAGAAGTATATAACAAGAAGATAAAGAATACTCCGTATATTATGTGATGGATGATCCTTGAAAATATTGCGTTATTGTCTACATGGAACCAAAATGCATGGATATTGTGACTTGATTTTCTTTGATTTGGTTACATTCCATTTTTGCTCCTTAACCCGTATTGATAATTGTCCCATTCAATTCATATAGAAAATAGGGTTATTTTAAAGCAATAATTAATTTTATTGGTGGTCTGCAATAATCACGTCAACCTATTAATAATTAATAATCTTAATTAAATTCAACCTAAACATTATACCCTCTAATAACGAACCAGCTAATAATTTTTTAAGTTTATGTTTGAATATTTGATAGTTTTTTGGACAACCTAGTTAATATATGTGATGTTTATGTGTAATATTTTCAAATGATGAATCAAGCACTTGGTTTATTTGATACAAATAAACATAAAAAAAATATCAGATAATTCGTTATTAGAAAGTATGGTGTTTAAGTTGGATTTAATTGAGATTATTGATAAGATGGAGTGATTATTGCATACCACCAATAGGATGGATTATTGTTATGAAATAACCCTATAAAATATAGTTTGAATTATTATAGCTAAAACATTATATTATATTAGATTGACGAATACAATTTTAATATTTTCTCGGACTCTTTTATAATTATGAATTCTCAACCAATTTTTATTGAATGAGGAGAACTCTATTTATAGAGGGTTTTGATTCCCTTGGTGGACTTTGATAGACATAAGTCCATTTGTGGGCTTACCTAGTAAACTTGGCCCAAATTTGTTTCTTTATGGGTTTATGGAGCCGAATAGCTCCTTTTGTAATCCGAATAGAGCCGCATTGCATTTAATTGGAACAAAATAATTAAATAAAGTTTTTTTTAGAGAAAATAATTAAAAAAAAGTTGAAAGTTAGTATTAATTCAAAATATTTATTTTATTTTATTTATTCGGCACTTTAATAATTTTTAGTGGATAAAATCAACATTTCAATATTTACTTTACTTTAAGGCGTCTGAAATTTCGCAATAAGAATTCATTAAGTTCATAATTAAACCTTTAATTAGCTTGACATCTCCTATCTACTAAGGCGCTTGTATTGGAATGGTATGGAATGGATTGTAATACCATAGTGGTATGAAGTTAGAATCCCATATTTATTCATAAGTGTTTGGTTCGACCTTGGAATGGATATAAAGGTATTAACAAGATGAAATGGAGTTAGAAACTTGAGCGAACACATGAGTATGTAATTCCAAGAGGTTGAAATGGAGTTAGAATTCAATGGATATCTAACTCCATTCCAAAAATCTTCAACCAAACACTAGAATGGATTGAACCCATTTCAATCCATTCCAAAAGCTCCAACTAAACACCCCCTAAGAGAATAAGAAGTTTCACAAAATTTCCCTCCAAAATGCATCTACTCAAATATGGAAAGAAATGTTTCTTTGGTTAATCTAAAATCATTTCATTAAAAACTAAGTTTTTTCATCAAACTATAATCATTTCAATAAACTCTCAATGATAATATTTAAAGTAAAATAAAATTATAAAAATTAGTAAATTATAAACTACAGGAAAAGCTAAATCTTTCATTTATTCATTATCAAAGAATAACTTGAATTAAAATATAATAAGGTGAATTATGAAAAATTTTATGGTGCCATTAAAATCTATGAATAATACATTAAAATGTTAAAATCTCTAAATATACCGCGCATGCATTGTGCGAAATCTAAACTAGTTCTTCTATAATCAGGATTTAGTTTCACATATTGCATTTCACTCCCTTAAACGTACTCCCTCATATTCAGCCTAAAGTTTCCTCTTCCTTTTTCATGGTAATCAGTAACAAATAACAAGAATATACACAAGGATAATGATCTGCTAAATATGTGCAAATCATGCGTGATCAATTCCATGATTTGGGGGATTGGTTGACTTGATTGATTGCTTGGATAATAGCATATCTTCTACATTCCCGTTCAAGATGGGCGGTCGTCGTCTTTGATGGAGTCCAATTTTGGAAGATAGCTCGATAAACCGTGGCTTATGGACGGGCTTGGTAAGTGTATCAGCTAGTTGATCGCTGCCGTTTATGTGTTGAATGTGAATGGTACCTTGACGAACATGCTCCTTGACAAAGTGAAATGAGAGTAGTAGATGCTTCATGCAAGAATGAAATACCGGATTTGCGGAGTAATGTTTTGCACTCAGGTTATCACAGTACATAAATGGTGGATGAGTAGCCTGAATACCAAGTTCTTGAAGAAGGGACACAAGCCATAGAACTTCGGACGTCGTATCTGCAATTGCTTAAAATTCGGCCTCAGGGAAAGAGCGAGATAGAGTACGCTGCTTCTTCAAGGACTAAGAAATAGGGTTGGGGCGATATATACCATGTAACCCAAGGTGGAAACATAGTCGGCAAGATCACCCGCCCAGTCAGTGTCACAAAATGCGTGAAGGCAGAGAGGTGACAAGGTTGTAAGCTGAATACCTAGGTGAAGCGTGCCTCGAAGGTATCTAAGGACTCGCTTGAGAGCAGTTCAATGAGAGGTTGTGGGATGAGTGAAGTATTGAGCTAACTTGTTGACGGGAAAGGCTATGTCGGGTCTTGTGAGGGACAAGTATTGAAGAATACTAATGATGGTGCGATAGTCAGATTCGTTTTCAATGGGTTGGGTAGTTTCTTTCACGAGTGGAGTGTGCAGAAGCATAGGAGTGGAAGCGGGTTTACAGTCCTGAATTTTATATTTGTGGAGGAGATTGGAAAGGTATTTGGTTTGTTTAGTGGAGTCCAGTTTTCGTAGGTGTGACCTCTATACCAAGAAAGTAAGATAGAGAACCAAGGTCTTTAAGGGAGAATTTTGAGCATATTTAAGAGATGAAGGTAGTGATTTGGGCGTGATTGGGACCGGTGACGATAATATTGTCAGCATAAACAAGAACGAAGAGCTGAAGGTGTGTTTTTCAAAGAATAAAAAGGGTGGATCCGAGAGGGAGTTTTGGTAACCAAACGCAATTAAATAGGATTTGAGTTCGGTATACCAGGCTCTCGAGGTTTGTTTGAGATCGTAGAGAGCTTTTTTGAGCCTGCACACAAACTCGGGTTTGTCAGTATCAACGAAGCCAGGTGGTTCAACCATAAAAACAGTATTAGTGAGACGACCTTGAAGCAGAAAGGCATTATTCACGTCAATTTGACGAAGATGCCAACCATTAGGGACCGCAAGAGTAAGAATAAGACGGATTGTCATTAGTTTGATAACCGGACTGAATGTTTCCAGTAGTCAATGCCCGGTCGTTGATGGAAACCTTTTGCGACAAGACTTTAGTGTCATTGATGACATTCAAATTTGTAGATACCCGTATTTGTCGATTTTGGGATTTATAGAAAACTTATCAAGCAGTCGATGATGATAGGACGATGTGTATTAACAATGAACTTCGCTCAATTGTGGGTCGATTTGCGATGTAGGTACGGATTCGATTTTATTTAATCGGTTTATTTAATTCAGTTTTTATTTGATTTATTTTTTTAATTTAAGATTTTATCATCTTGATTTTAATTTAAAATTATTAATTTGCGTTTTATTGAAAATAAAACAAAGGGAGATTTTGTTAATTTCTAAATATAATTTCTTAAATTAATTTTTAAATTTGATTTCAAGATTTTAGGTCAGTTTAAAAATTGTAATTTTAATTTGATTAGAAAACATTTTTTTAATGACGGTTTAAAGGCGATTCTTGCACGAGATATTTGAGACGATATAAAAGCCTATACCTTACCCATTGATTACATGTCCGAATCCCACTACCAACATTAAATCCCTTCTCTTAGCTTTCCCAAACCATGGCTAACTACACCCTTACCCAAACCCGTGTTTAAACCATGCCTAAGCCTTAGATCCGCTTCACGCACCCGACTGCTTCATCCACGACCTGACCCAGCCTAACCAGCCAACCAGGCCGTACAGCAGCTCAAAACAGAACCGTACAGCACCCACCTCGTAAACTCTGTTTTTCTGTGACTCAATGTGTCGAGCTACATGCCTCAAGCTTAGGCAAGCTTCGTCCTTGCTTCCTCCCCAAGCTAGCCATTTCATATTCCGTCAATCAACTAAACCAAATCTCTACACAAACCGACCTTCCAACTCTCCATATATTTCCTTACCAACAACCGAGTTGAATTCACATACAAACTTACTAACTTTCTAACCAAGAAAACGTGTGCTCTAGATCCTTCTCCATCTCTCTCACCTAGAAGTACCTGCGTCCATCACCATTCATAGGGGACGAAATTACAGCAACATACACGAAAAAAAAAAGAGAGAGAGAGCGTAAGAAACACACGAAAACAATCCCGAAAACCCGCAAAAACAGAGTTCGTTCATAGCTCTCAAGAAAGTGCGCCAAACTTGCGTATATGCTAAATTTTCACAGTACTGGTATAATTCATTTCGTACTTGACAGCAAAATTAATCGTAAAATGCCATGCTAAAGTAATTAAAGGAGAAAGCAGGGATGATCAAATGTTCAAGACTTTCTAGCCTTCATAGAACCAGAGGGGAGGGATCAGGGATGATCCAATGTTCAACATAAATATACATAGCTTGCCTAATGCATCGTTTTTTTAGTATTGCAGTTAATACTACTACTGTCCACTACAACTGCAACCCCTATAAATATCCAAAAGAGAAGTGCTATGATTCTTCAAGTACTTCTTCAGAAATATCCAAAAGAGAGACAATGCTATGATTCTTCAAGTACTACTTCTTCATAACTTTCCCATCTCTACGAGGACGCAAGGAACGGGGCTGGAACTGGTAAAGCCCTTCACGAAACCCACGAGTAGGATGTGAAATCCAATTTCCACACATCTCACAACCAGTCGTTGTTTTACTTTCTGTGGAGCATTAAAGAAGTTTGTCATTAGTTTTTCAGCACTTTACTTTATCTGAGATAATACAGATCTAATCTATGAGCAAGATTATACACGAAATATCAAGAGCAAACATTGAAGCGAGGGGCCAAACTTATTCTAATTCCAAGATCTTGGATCGGTATATCAATATCGATCCAACGTACTTGTTTAGTACAGTATTGAATTATAAACCGGACTCGAGAAAAATAAATGTTACGATGGATTGACAAAATTAACATATAATAGGAAGACATACCATCCAAAACACGACATGCAGTGACCAAATAATTTGTCACGCCACATTTCACACCCGTGACCTTCATTTCAGCAAAGAACAGCTTAGCCGATGATTTGTGATCTTTTTCCCTCTTAGCCTTAAAATTGCAATGATACCAAATCCCACTCCTCAAACGACCGTTGCTGCCAACAGCATTTACCAGTTGATAATCTGTAGACTGTCAATAAAGATAAAGAAGCATTTCAGGTTAATCATGACAATTATCACACCATATGCTCTGGTAAGGGGTAACATGGAAAGCAAAGAAACATTTCAGGTTAACAGGTTAACTTACATGCTTGCGGTTGTAGTACACCAAGGCTGCATTCGCTGTCCTGACAGTTTGTCGGCGCAAGTGACCCGCTGCCTCTTCAGCAGACACTTGAGGCCGCTTAGGTGGAGGATCTGATGACATCCCATCATATGTTATAGAATCCAACGGTTTATAGCATTGAGCAGGATTCAAGGGCGCATAACCAAGATTCAGCTCCCTCCTAACCAACGTGATGCATTAAAGACATAAAAAGAAATCAATTAAGAAGTCGCATAAAATGCGAAAGTAATGCTAAACAAAAACAAGAAACCAAGGAACAAAACAATATGTTGATCATGAATCATAGACTAAATGAGAAGGAAAGTAGGATTTAAACAAGTACAGGTTATAAGAATAGTCGGTGACACCGATAAGACATACTCCGTAGTTTACTACTCCATATATCGATACCTTTTGCCAAAGCCACCAAATTGCAAGTATGCTGAACTTTGTCCCGCTTAATGCACAAGTAATATACACGAAAACACAAATTCGAAAAAGAATTAATTTTGGCAGATTGGATTCTAGCTACAACAAGGAAGTTATCAAAGTGGAGATTTTTGTCGATAGATATAACAGAAGGTACTAACACAGAAAAATGGTTAGTATTCATATTCAATATACTGTGGAATAATCTCCTCAAAAAAAAATATACTGTGGAATAATAATATCGTTCTTACGTCAACTTTGTATATTTTCATCGCGATATATCATCCTCATAATTATGGTGGTATATGTGATTAGTGATCACCAATTTCATAGACTGGTATCATTTGCATAAATTATTCAAGTAACTGCAAATAATAGGCATTTTATAGAAATTCGAAAAGCATAGGTGTCATAATGAATGTCATACTTACATAAAAATCTTTGTTTCAAAAAAAGCATGAGACACGAAAGGCGACAAGGGCATGTTGCGACGAGGCGCTCAAGTGCAAGGCAAAAGCATGCGCCTTTTGTAAACAAGGCAGACTATTTTCAAAAACAAACTTCAATAATCAATATGAAGATTGGGGAACATTACTGTTTTTATTTTTGCAGCAACATTGGACCAATGACTAAATGGATTCTTATATTTACTTTTTTTTGGAGATAATACAGATACAGATCTAATCAATGAGCAAGATTACGAAATACTATATTTTTTGGCTCTCCACAGCAAGTGAAGAGCGAAACTTATTCTAATTCCAAGATCTTGGATCGGTATATCAATATCGGTCCATCGAACTTGAACTTGTTGAGTACAGTATTGAATTATTAACGGGACTCCAATAATAAATTCTGATCAAATCTATATTTGCTCGATGGATACATGATTCTTATTAACCGACCCCAAAACATTTTGGTACTAATGCTTTGCTGCTGTTATTATTGTTATACTCTTTTGACATATAAAGTTGACTCATCCAAAAAACGCCTTACACATGCCCGAGGGTTACGACTATCATCATCATCATCATCATCATCATCATCGTTGTTATAACTTGGTTAAGTACATCGAATACCCGAATTTCAAACAAATAAATTCAACAAATACAAACAAAAATCAAGTAAATAAGAAAAGGAGCATAAATGTCAAATTAAAGATAGACATACTTGCGTTCGTCGTTGTCGCGAGTAGTAATTGCCTTCCTTCCCATTGTTATTCCTTCAAATATAAACCCTAATTTTTTGGAGAAGAGGAGTAAATGCGCCGATTTTTGTTAACAATTCCAGATTTGGTACTTATATATGACTTTGTGGCACGTGCTGCCTCGCACGAGGGGAAGTAATAAAAATATTGCTCGTAATACCCTTTTTCTTAGGTTGACTTGTAATTAAAAATCATAAATTATTGTTTAAGAAAAAAAGGTGTTTGTCTTAAATTTAAGACGAGTTGACTAATTATCACTAATATTAGACTATTAGTAAAGATTTGTCTTATCTATACAATAGTTATGTATATGACCTGTTTTAATTTTAAGATGAAAATATATTCGTTTTAAGAGAAACTTATTTTGTACAAAAATGTTATAGCGAGTCTTGTGTACGGGTACAGATAATTGGAGAATATCACCTTATCATATGTAATAGGACTACTTTAAGACAAATATATTTATCTTATGAATAAAACGATCAAATTAAACCACACTTACACAAATGGAATAATTTTTTACTAATCTCAATACATTTTGTTTTTTTACTTATGTCTATACTTAACCGCTCTTAATGTTAAAACGGATAATGCCCTTTTTAAATGAGAATTTGTGTTACACATGTTGGATAAAGATAGACCTGCCAAATATTGGCACAATTTCATCGACCAGTTTTCTACCGCGTCAAGCGAAAAAATCGGTCCTGCAATCTGTTTAAACTGAAATCAAAATAACCCATTAATTTAGGATCGACTTGTTAGGTTAAAAATAAATTAAAATTTTCACTAAAATGTTGATATTTACTTCCACCCTTTTTTTATTCTTTATCATTTTCTTTCTTAGAGTCAAAGTAGACATACTTGACCATATATAACTCGAAGAATAAAAATTGTTACTAAATATAATTATATTTGCATTAATCATCGAATAAGGTTTCACAAAATATTATTGAAAAAAAGTTACATATACATGTCGAATTTTTCTGCTAAATTACAATCTTGTAGAGTATGTAAAAATAAATGGGATGAAATAAAAAAAAATAGAAAAGTGTATATATTATGTGTAACACCCAGGATTGTAGGAGCGTTGTTGACCGACTTTGTTGACCAAACAGACCTTAGGAATGATTGGGTGAGGGATCAGACTGGTAATAGGAGACGTATTGGTTAGTTACTCGACCTAGCTGAGGCCACTCGGCCGAGTATCACCAATACTCGACCGAGTGGAGTCTACTCGGCCGAGTGTTCCTATACTCGACCGAGTATGGCTGCTGTCGACGCGTTAATATAAGTACGAGTTCGCGAGTTTCATTTCTATTTTTCTCATCTCCTCGACAGTTTCTCTTTCTCTAACCCTAGACCATCTCCCTACTCTATCACTCCATAGCCTCATACCTTAAAGGGATTAGCTTAAACCCCTACCATGGGAATGTCGGGATTCGCGGAGCAAGGAGGACGTGGGTGGTGGTTGTCTATGTCGTCACCGATGTGCAAGGTTAGGTAAGTTTTACGCCTTGTGCCCTTTTGAATGATTCTTTGAGTATAGTCGTGTAATAGGACATGGTTATCATTGTTAGGGTGCTTATTGGAGTCGTCTTGTGTTTGTAGTTGGAAGTCTTTCATGCTTTGCGATGAGGTAGGGTCTCCTACTCGGTCTCTTGTTAATTGATTTGAGATTATGATTGTATTGTAATTTGTGGCTATCTGCTGATCATCGGAGTATGGGTGTTGGGGTAATGATGTCGTTGTGGCGTGACAGCTGGGTCATGTGATTGTGATTGTGGTGGAGTCACTTGCGGGAGTGGCTCCACACCCTAGTTCGCCCTCCGTGGAACCCGCCACGGGAGGGGATGTGCACATTAAGGGACGGGGATTGTTAGTCGCTCGATGATGAGTGGACTAGGTGGGAATGGACTGCGGTCACCCACCGGCGGCGAGGGCTACCTGTTGCGATGGGTAGTCGCGGGCTACACCCTTCACGGTGTAGTCGATTATGATACGATGTGGTAAGGTTGAGATGGCGGATGATCGTTTGTTTACTTTATTGTCTTATCTTATACTTGATTAGTCGATCGACCCCGTGTTGTTTTGTGGTATCTGCGGTGATTCATTCGGGGATGGTGAGCGAGTTGTTTTAGCGAGGTATTGTTGATTCTTGTTCTTTGGGATTGGAGGGATCGAGTCATCACGCTCTTTGGTCTAGAGTTATAGAATCACAAGTGTTGTAATTGAACTATATCTTAGGGACCGTGAATAGAATTGTATTGTAACAGATATTCAAATGATATGATATAGTTCTTGTATTGTCTAATTTGATCTACCTCCTCGGGAAACCGAGATGGTGACACCGTCATATACTGGAATGGTCCTTGGTAAGGCGTTCTGGTGTGCGGGGGTGTTACAAAGTGGTATCGAGCCGACGATTTTGGAACTCGAACTAACGAAATTAATGAACATAGGGTGTCAATTAAAATGAACCTGGTGTATGTACGTTGGGAGCCCCAGCCGATGCTAGATTTTGGGTGAGTAGGCGCCCTCATTTCAAAATCATGGCCCCATCGGACTTAAGCCAGACACGGGAAAAGGGTAGCTAGTGTGAGTCGTGGATTGCTAAGTGTTGTGTGTTGTGTGCATATATTGTGTGCGTATCTATTACTAGAGTGGTATGTGTTAGATAGATGTGTGGAAAAGTGGAAGTGAATATGGAATTGTTGCAAGGTGTGATCAGTGACAAATTAATCAATTTGTTTTATGATGAATGTGTTAGGTGTGAAATTATTGTGTTACAAATGTGAATAATGTGTACGTCGGTGATTAGCGAAGTAGAAATGATGTGATATAGAGCTAAACCTGGTAGGTACCGTAATTAGATTGTGACATATGCCATATGGGTACAGTAAAATAGTTTCTTGGCATAGTGAGGGATGAAGGTAGAAGTGATGATTGTTTGGAGATGAATGTACGGATATACGTGTTGTTATGTGTTTACGTGGTAGGAATCAGTTTTAATTGTGACGAGCCGGAATCCCGGAACTCCGAACGATATTATTTGATTTTGCAGGAACAGTGAAAAGTTACGACTCCTTCTTTATTTCGAAAAATTCGACCGAGTAGATGCGAGTACTCGACCGAGTAGACTAAACTCGGCCGAGTATCAAGTTACATAACCGAGTACCTATTTTGTTAGAATAATAATCGACTCTGGTCTTAAAAACTCGACCGAGTAAGGATGGTACTCGACCGAGTAGTGCTCACTCGGCCGAGTACCCTAAATACTCGACCGAGTAGTGAACAATCGGCCGAGTATTCCCAACACTCGACCGAGTGTTGCTGTAGCAGGCCTTTTTGCGGGTTATACAAAAACCCTAATTTCGTGCCTTTCTTTCTTATTTCCGCCTCCCATCTTCATGTTTCCTTCTCTCTAAAACTCCATACTCTTCCTTTCTCAAGCTTTTGGGTAAAATCTTGGTACCACACTTGTTCTATATTGCCCTAAATCAGTTTAAGGTAAGATTTAAACTCAAATTCCTTAATTGTTTTCAAAGACTTTGTGTAATAGCATGCTATGTTTCGATTCCTTGTTAAAAACCATTGAAATTCAGTCTTAAACTTATTGATTTTCGAATTCAACCACGTATAGAACTTGTGTATATTTTGGTTGATTAATTTCATGGGGAAAAATTCAATTTCTGAATTCTAGGGTTAGCAAAAACGGAATTTTTCTTATTGTTGATGAGTATTTCCTGATTTGAGGCGATTTGAAAACTTGGAACTATGTGAATTGTAAAATACATGGTGATTTCTGATAGTTTATCTCACAAAGCTTATTCCAAAATCGATATACAAGTAAAACAGTCCGTCCTTTGTGTTAAGAACTTTCAAGTGTCAATCCTTTGTTAAAAATGATTTTCTTGCAGTATGGTGAAAACTAGAGGTTTACCCAACAAGAGACCTCGCGCGAATGTCCAACTCGAGGTGGGCAATGTAGCGATGGACCGGTTGTACCGCCGGTGGAGGCACATCCATCGGTAATTTTTGCTAACTTCGATCATCGTAAGGCTTTTGTGGCTCTTATGCGCCGTCCTTTTCGCCCCACCCGATGTGTCAACCCTAGTATCCTTGAGACTTTGGGGATTAAGGAGGACATAGTTCACATTTTCAAGATTTTGGGCATGGAGGGGTTGTATCACTTGAGAAAGAAATCATACCCCCACTTGACCTTAGAGTTTTTAAGCTCTTTTGTTTATGATAGGAAGGGCAAGACCGTCTCTTTTCGTCTCATGAATGAGGATCATGAGCTTACCCTTGATGAGTTGGCTGACCATTTAGGTTTAGAGGCCGAGGAGGATGACTACCTTAGTGACGTAGCCAAGAACAGTGGCGCACCTCAGTACCTTCCTTATTTGGTGGCGGACCCGCCCCTACCGTCGGTGCCATGTTGATTAATGATATCCAGCACGTTCCCCTTCGTATGTTTCTAAGGATGTTGACCTGTCTACTTTACTCGAGAGAGGACGTGAGTAAGCTCAATTCTCACGAAGTCATGCTCCTTGTGTCCTACCTTAACCTCCACCGCCGGAAACCGTTTTACTACAGTGCTCTGGTATAGTGTGCTCTAGTCGGGAGCGCATGGCACGATCGAGACCCGATTTATTGCTTGCGGGGCCATAGTGACCCGCCTAGCTCGCCGACCGACCGACTTTGAGGCCCCACCTCCGAGGGGAATGAGTATGTTGAGGTTGTACCCACCATGGACGCCCGATGCGGCGTCGAACCGATGGTTGAGGAAGATGGATGATGGGTCGTATGCTTGGAGAGTGAGGGGAACTATGTGGATGGTGCTTCCGGACCCAGCTCATCTCCCTGTTGTTGATCATTTGGCCGAGTGGGAGCCTTGTGGCATCCCTAGACTTGAGCCCCAGTCCTACATGATTGACCCACGGATCCTCCTGGACTTACCTGAGCCCGTCACCGTACATGAGGGACAGCAGCAGGCACCTCCCCCACCTAGGGAGCGTCGTGGAGTTAGGCAGCCTAGGGTAGACCCGGTTGTGTTTGAGCCCTCTTACTCTGCCCCCGACTCTTACCCTTACCACCCCTATCAGTACTCGCCGTACCCTACGGTGCATGACCCTAGGATGCAGCCCCATGAGCTGGCTGAGCGGATCTCTTCTACTTTGGTGCTCGCAACCTACACGAGATGACCCTTAATCGGGGCATCGGGACTGATTTGCACGGCCTGTATGGTGGAGAGGACCGGGAGTGGATACGGGAGTATTCCACAGTTATGGGGTGGACCCGAGTTTCGGAGAACACCGAGAGGAGGCGAGTTTGGCTACCTCGGGGACCGTGGGGAGCCAACTCCGGTAGTCAGCTAGGAGGGGACTACTCAGCAGCAGCAGGTTTTCCAGGTGCAGGGAGTTCAGGTGCAGGTACCTCTGACGCAGGTGGTGGTGATGACATGGAGGAGGGTCCTCGTTGCTGATCTTAGGTTGTTAGGTTATTTACTTTGATTTATTTGGTGTTGGACTTAATTGGCTATGATGGATTTACCTTATCGATCGGATTTATTGTTCTTCTTTGAATGTTGTTATCAGTATTTAGTATCTAGGGTTGGATGACTGTATTTGGCCATAAGGCCGTTACTTGGTTATCGTATGGAGAAGTTTTAAATGTCACTTAATGTCGGAATTGGTTATGTTTTGGATCTATGGTGAAGAATGGATGCAGGTTGTTAGTGATAGCTAGGTTGTCGACAAAACACTCTCTGGCAGGTATACTCGACCGAATATATATATTACTACTCGACCGAGCGGAGTCTACTCGGCCGAGTATTCTTATACTCGACCGAGTAAAACTTACTCGACCGAGTAGCCTTTCATACTCGGCCGATTATTGCGACTTCAGAGGGACATTGGAAATTTGTTATGAAAATTTCATAATTACGTGATAATTGTGTGACAAAGCTTGTTAGATACTTGTTTTACTATGTTATACTAGATGACGTCCTACAGATGGATCATTATGGTATCATGGATTTGTGATTGTTGGTATCGGCTATAAATTTATGAATGTTTTGTTGTATAAAACAGGTTAGTTATTTTAAGGGGGGGAAATACCCTAGACATTTAATTATATGAAGGTAATACTTTACTCATTTCACATGCTCACTGTAAGAAGTTTTATACGTATGTATATGTTTGGTTACAATGATAATTGTTTCAATGAGGTTACGTATAGACCTGTTCTTTTTCAATTATTCTATGTGTTAACTGTCGCTATAAGAGTATATATATTGGTTGCTGAAGTATTTGGTTTTTATAAGTCACCAGAGTGTAATGTCGTAAAACAAGTTGAGCTACATGAGTTTATAAGTAATGTCACCGTCATGTGGTACGTTTTAGCGTTGGGTTTGGGAAAATGATTACTGGTGAACTTCGGGGACGAAGTTCCTTTAAGAGGGGAAGAGTAATGTCGCGGAATTAAGTATTTAATTATGTAAAATATGTGTTTAGTTATACCTATGATTTTGGAATCACATGTATGTAGTTAACATTCGGAATTTATGTTCATGTTTCCTTGAAGCGATAGCTATGTTGTATCACATGTATGTAGTTAACATTCGGAATTTATGTTCATGTTTCCTTGAAGCGATAGCTATGTTGTATTCGGGTAATATAAAGATTATACTATACACGGAGGTCTCAACTCAATTTTATGAAAAGTATTTTATTTATGAAAGATGTATCTTCTTCATGTGTAAGTATTTAATTTTATGAAATATTGGGAATCATATGTATGTTAGGTGTGCTCACATTCGGAATTACTGGATTACAATTATGTTTTCTTTAAGCCGCATCTATGTTGTATTCAATTAATATGAAAATTTTATGGCGCAAGGGTGTCAAGTAACATGAAGATTCGATTCAATTGATGATAGTTGGTATACGTGTTCGGAATGTGGTGATTGTGTACTTATGTACTTTACAATGGTGTATCGCTTTGCATTTGTATATTTAATATAAACGTATGGAACGTGGTAGTTTACAAGTGTGTATGGTTTTCTTACATTGTGTAAAGTGTTGCAATTGCATACTTGTGTAGGTATAGGGTGAATACTGTTTTGAGAATGGGTTATTGTTTGGAAAGGTAGCTGTGATAGAGGATTGTTGTTGAGTAAGTTGGCTGATGGTAATGTATGGATAGTGTGAATTTGTGCACCTTTGTGAAGGTGGTTAAGGTCTTGGTACATAATTTTTGCGGGGAGTGTCGTACGGGCTGAACTTCGGGGACGAAGTTCTTTTAAGGAGGGAAGATTGTAACACCCAGGATTGTAGGAGCGTTGTTGACCGACCTTGTTGACCAAACAGACCTTAGGAATGATTGGGTGAGGGATCAGACTGGTAATAGGAGACGTATTGGTTAGTTACTCGACCTAGCTGAGGCCACTCGGCCGAGTATCACCAATACTCGACCGAGTGGAGTCTACTCGGCCGAGTGTTCCTATACTCGACCGAGTATGGCTGCTGTCGACGCGTTAATATAAGTACGAGTTCGCGAGTTTCATTTCTATTTTTCTCATCTCCTCGACAGTTTCTCTTTCTCTAACCCTAGACCATCTCCCTACTCTATCACTCCATAGCCTCATACCTTAAAGGGATTAGCTTAAACCCCTACCATGGGAATGTCGGGATTCGCGGAGCAAGGAGGACGTGGGTGGTGGTTGTCTATGTCGTCACCGATGTGCAAGGTTAGGTAAGTTTCTGCCTTGTGCCCTTTTGAATGATTCTTTGAGTATAGTCGTGTAATAGGACATGGTTATCATTGTTAGGGTGCTTATTGGAGTCGTGCTTGTTTGTAGTTGGAAGTCTTTCATGCTTTGCGATGAGGTAGGGTCTCCCTACTCAGTCTACTGTTAATTGATTTGAGATTATGATTGTATTGTAATTTGTGGCTATCTGCTGATCATCGGAGTATGGGTGTTGGGGTGATGATGTCGTTGTGGCGTGACAGCTGGGTATGTGATTGTGATTGTGGTGGAGTCACTTGCGGGAGTGGCTCCACACCCTAGTTCGCCCTCCGTGGAACCCGCCACGGGAGGGGATGTGCACATTAAGGGACAGGGAATGTTAGTCGCTCGATGATGAGCTGGACTAGGTGGGAATGGACCGCGGTCACCCACTGGCGGCGAGGGCTACCTGTTGCGATGGGTAGTCTGGCAGGGCTACACCCTTCGCGGTGTAGTCGATTATGATACGATGTGGTAAGGTTGAGATGGCGGATGATTAGCTGTTTACTTTATTGTCTTATCTTATACTTGATTAGTCGATCGACCCCGTGTTGTTTTGTGGTATCTGCGGTGATCCATTCGGGGATGGTGAGCGGTTGTTTTAGCGGTATTGTTGATTACTGCTGCTTTGGGATTGGAGGGATCGAGTCATCACGCTCTTTGGTCTAGAGTTATAGAATCACAAGTGTTGTAATTGAACTATATCTTAGGGACCGTGAATAGAATTGTATTGTAACAGATATTCAAATGATATGATATAGTTCTTGTATTGTCTAATTTGATCTACCTCCTCGGGAAACCGAGATGGTGACACCGTCATATACTGGAATGGTCCTTGGTAAGGCGTTCTGGTGTGCGGGGGTGTTACATTATGTTTGAAATAATAGATTAAAAATTATTACTTAATTAAAATTACAAACTCAACTTAAAAATCGATTTTATATCTTGTATAACCTTTAGTATTAACAGAATTATTAAAGTAAGTCATTTTTTATATTTATTTAATATAATTAATTTAAACATTAAAGATGATTAAAATATTAATTTTTAATATTGCTTACTTTTATAGCCTTTTTGTGTCTACTGTAATACTACGGTTTTATGTGTTGTTGGGTACTCTATCGAGTAAAGCTTACTCTGTCAAATAAGTGAGTTTTGCGTACGAAATAGTGTTCTGTCTGATGGGTATTCGATCGAGTAGGGGCCACTCGATCGAGTAAGTTGGATTTTACGCGTTATTTGACGGGTTTTGATAGCAATGCGAGAAGGATATAAAAACTCTTTTTGTCAGTTTCTTTTCACTTTTACCTTAATCTAAACTTCACAAAGATAAAACAAAGTTACCTTGCTCTTCTCTTTCGCATTGCTATCAAATCCTAAGGCTTGTGTCATCGGAATCCAGAGTTTTTTACGTCGTTGAGACCGTCACGTTGTAGGTAAGATCCTAGTACATTTTTTATATTGTCTTGTTTATTTTGGTTGAAACCCTAATTGGGTAATTTAAAGGTTTTGGGAGTATTTTGATATTAGATGGTGATTGTATGATTGTATGATTGATTTGAGGTGATTTCGTAGAGGAACGCTTATAATTCGTTGTTGTGACGATTGTGGTGATTGCATTTCTAGGTAGGATTTCCTACTCAGTTATTGGTTACATGTATATTAGATGGTTGATTGGTTGATGTCATTTATCTATATCGCATTGAATTGGTAATTGTTGATGTTGTAATTGATTGTGGTTGTTTGTGACTTTGGTTCGCGAGGTGCGCCCTCGGCTGAGTGGAGTCACTTGCGGGAGTGGCTTCACGCCCTTGATTCGCCCCTTGTGGAACCCGCCACAAGAGGGGATGTGGACATTAAAGAACATGGGTTTGCGCTCGGTATTGATGAGGGGGGCTTAGGTGGGAACGGCTGCGGTCCCACACTGGCGGTGTGGATTACTGGTTGCGGCCGTAATCTGGCAGAACTAGACCTTCAAGCTAGTCAGGTGATTGGTGATGTGACGGTGTTGGAGGATTGTATGTATTATTGTTATTACCTTATCTTATATTGTGTAATCAATAACTGACCCCGTTGAATTGTTTTAAAAACGGTGGTGATCCATTCGGGGATGCACGAGGGATAGTTGGGATTGAGTCACCATGAGTCGTTTAGAGTCTTGCGATGTGTTATCAAACTTCACATTTGTTTTAATGGTTTTGGATTTGGAACAGTTGTATCTGTTTTGACAGTTTTGGATTTGGTTATGTATCACTTTAAACTTATCTATTAAAGTACGTTCTTTTATGGTCAATTTGATATACATTGCCTCGGGTAACCGAAATGGTAGCACTTTCATGCATTAGGTGGTCTTGGTAAGGCACCTTCGTGTTTGTGGGTGTTACAAAGTGGTATCAAAGCAACGATTTTGGAACCTATAACTAATGAATTTAATGAACCTAGGGAGTCAAACTAACATGAACCTTGGTAGGAGTTGTTAGGAGCCCACTTTCAAAATAAAATATTCTGGGCGAAGCCCACTTTCAAAATAAATGTTAATGATCCCAGGTGAAGCTCATTTTCAAAATGTTAGCTCCCGGCGAAGCCCATCCTCAAAACGAAATATCCCGAGCAAAGCCCATTTTAAAACAAAATGTTACGGCTGAAGCCCATTTTCAAAATGAAGTAATAATTACGAGCGAAGCCCCTTTTCACGTGCAATCGGGTCAGAAACAACCCAATGTTTTAGTTTGGGCCTTGAGCCCCTCCATGTTTGAGTTATGATTTCCGAAAGTTCAGAATAACATTATGTGATTTCTGTTATGATATATGTCCAAGTTTAAGTAGGTACGCCTCAGCTAGACGCCCTAAAGTCAGAAACTTTAGACCTCATGCAACTGGGGCTATGTCACCGATCGGCTCCAGAGCCCACCACTACTACATGACGATGAACGGAGAAGTCTCCACCGAGTAAAGCAATCCAGTTCGGGTTACAAAGATGAAAATATTCCCCACCGAATGCAACTAGTGGTATTACAACAATACTGCTCGGAGTTGGGCACCAGGAATTACAGCTCAAGTAGGCTATGATCATGAAAACTGTTAAGTCTAGTGGGTGACAGTGCGGGAGAAGTATCTCCAATGTGTGACGGCAACCCCTTCGGAAAAAAACCATCTATTTGGGTATAGTTAGCAGAATGCATACCAACAGTATTTGGGTATAGTTAGCAGAAAGCATACTAGCAGTATTCGGGCATAGTTAGCAGAATGTGTGCCAGCAGTATTTAGGTCGAGACAGCAGAATGCCAAGACCAATGTATGTCGAACTACGATGCGGGTTTGATTCCGTCACAACGGATATGTAGGCGCTTAAGGATAAGGCTCAACCCACCATATATGCAAGTTTATTTGGTGTGGTGAATATATTACGTATAAATAATATAATTGTCCCACATTGAAAATTTAGCATAAGATGGGCGATCATATGATTATAAATAGAAGACATCCTTAGAACCTAAATACCAACCCAAAACCTTATGAGTCTCTTAAGCATTGTCTTGGAGAGCTCTTAAGAGTTTATATCATTATCTCAACGGTATGATATATATAGTTTTTATTATGTCCAAGTGATGTTTATAATTTTTATATAAAAACTTATACATCTCATTTAGCAAAAAAGTAACATAATTTTTTTTTTGAAAAATTATATAATTACATTCGTGGTAAATAAATGCTAGTATTAAAATATAGTTTCATATTATTTGCTTATTATTATTAAACTGGGTTAGATGTCGAATTAGGTGCGAAAAAGTTGGTGTATTTCTAACTATATTGTTTGTCCCACATTGAAAAATAATGTAGGTGTGGTAAATATAATACATATAAATAGTTGAATTGTCCCACATTAGAAGATTATCATGAGGTGAGGTATCACATGATAATAAATTGGAGTCATATTTGAAACTTAGGGGTATCAACCCAAAATATTTGAATCGCTTAAATATTATCTTAGAGAGTTTCATAAGAGTTTGTATTAACGACAAACCTTAGTTACAACAATACCATGCAAATATTAATCACATAGATATTTATAAAAGCGATTATATATTACTATATTAGTGATATTATAATGTTTATTTTAAGACAATCGATAGTATAATAACTTTATTTAAGACAAAATCATAATTAAAAATAAAATGGGTGCTAAATATACATAAATTGGTTATTAATGTGTCGTATATAATGGTAATCTCTGCACTAAAATAGAAAATTTATGAATGATAATACAATCAAGGGTCGCATAAAAAGATCTTGAATCGACAAACAAATCAATAATGAGCTTTTTTACTTTGATAAATAGTAAAATTAAATCTTTTTAACTTTCAAATATAGGTAATTATTATGCCTCATTACATTTGAGTAACTAAAACACATCATAATTTCTAATCATTAATCAAAATCGCACCAGAAAAAGAAAATATTTTGCATTTGTTTATAAATTTTATTACTCCCTCAATTACATCTTAAAAGTTGTGCTAGAAAAAAATGTAATTTAAATCATATCATTTGTTATTTGTACATGTTTTATTTATGACAAAAAATGGAAAAAAACGTTCGAATATAAATAGATAGTATAATATTTTCTCATTATTAAATCAGGTTGGATATCGAAATAGGTGTAAAAAAGATGGTGTAATTTTTCGTGTGTTATTTGTCCAACATTGAAAAATAATGTAGGTGTGGTAAATATACTACATATAAATAGTTGAATTGTCCCACATTAGAAAATTATTATAAGGTGAGGCGATCTTAAAAATTAATTTAGGAAAGTATTATAAATAATATTTTTTTATGTAAAAAATAAAGTGGAGAGTCTTTTAATTATTATACTCCCTCCTATTCATTCATTTTGTCCCCCTTCTATTTTGCACAAGAATTAAGAAAATGATTTTGGACCACACAAAACACTTTATTCCAGTCTACCCCACATGTAATTAAATTTGGACCACACAAAAGTTACCAAAAAAGGAAAGAGGGACAAAAACTTCTACATCTCATTTGATTCGTGGTAAAAATGCTATCATTAGCGTATAGATTTCATATAATTTGTACATATATAAAATTGTGTACTTAGTATGTTATATGTCCCACATTGAAAAAATAATGTAGGATTATATAAAAATAAAAATAATAGAATTGTCCCACATTGAAAGATAACATAAGATATGGCGGTCTTATGATTATTTTTTTTTTTGAAGTAAACCAAAACGGTTTAACATATATTACTTAAATCCTGTTCCGCAGCAATCACAAAAGATAAAGGCAAATCATCCAACCAAAATCTCCTACCTATGAACCATGGCGAAGCATGAGATACTAAGTGAGCTAGCTTATTATTCGCCCTACGAGTATAATTAAAAATAACAGATTCAAAAGACGGAATTAAACTAAGAATTTCTTTGTAAATGAGAAAAATATCGCTACGGCCCATCTTTCCTCCCTCTAGATCAGCAATCACATTAAGACAATCGCTCTCGACGATAACATTCCGCATCCCTACACGCTGAGCCTCCTTCAAACCAAGTAGAACAGCCTCCGCCTCAGCCATTTGCACGGACCAAATACTTTCATCCTGAACCGACACTGCCCAAGCCACCCGTCCATCACCATCCCTACAAACTGCTCCCAAGCCTACGCCCATACCCTCCTTAACGCCTGCATCGACATTAATCTTCCAAGCACCACCACTCGGCCTAGTCCAGCATCCCTCCTCCAAAGATACATCCCGCCTCCGTTGCTCCTCATAACTATCCTCCGACAAGCATTTCATTTCCCAAATCATATCCGTCACCCTCCTTACAATTCGCTCGCCCCTCCACACCCCATTGTCAAATAACAATTTATTTCTCTGTTCCCACAGCACCCAACACGAAGTCATAAAAAGAATCCGTTCCTCCACCCCCATATCACGCAATTCTTGCTCTACCCACTCCCTTATGCTCAAGCTTCTATGACTCCTAAAGACCGCCAGCCCCACCGTCTCCCAGACCTCTTCATTCCATCCACAATCCCGAACCATATGGATACAAGACTCCTCATCACCATGACACTTTGGACAAGAACAGTCGAAGTCCCGGACCCGGGCCGCTATATTGCTTTTAACTGGTAACGCATCACAACACAGCTGCCACATGAATACTTTAATTCTTGGTAATACCGGTGTGCTCCAAATCGTCTTCCAAAGCCAACCCCCCATCGAAGCATCGGACTGCTCCCCATCATCACCGCCCTCCGTATTTAACAATCGATATCCCTCCCGAACCGAGTACTCCCCGTCACTCGTTCCATCCCAGCACCAACTGTCCTCCTGGGTTAACGCACTCAGCCTTATACTCATAATCCTCTCCGCTTCAAAAGGTAAAAACATAGCCTCGATCTTATTCCTATCCCACCTCGCCTCCCCTTCGACCATCAACTCATCAACCTTCATCTCTAAATCGAAAGCACCCCGCGGTGAGATCACACACCTAGAAGACGTTCCAGGTATCCACGGGTCCAGCCACACCCTCGTTCCTTTCCCGTCACCCACCCGCCTCCGAACACCCAATCCCATCACTTGCTTTGCATCACAGATACTCCTCCAAGTATAACTAGAATTATTTCCTACTTCGGCATCCATAAAAGAACAACTCGGAAAATACCTACCCTTCAGTACTCGGACCATCAAACTTTCCTCATTGCAAGTCAAACGCCAGGCTTGCTTAGCTAAAAGAGCTAAATTAAACTTACCAAAATCTCGAAACCCCATTCCCCCCTTAGCCTTTTCACGGCACATTGACTCCCACGCCACCCATGATATCTTCCTTCTCCCATTCTCCGAACCCCACCAAAATCTCGAGACAATAGAACGAAGCTCATCACAAAAATTGGCTGGTAACTTAAAAACACTCATCGCATAAGTAGGAATAGATTGGGCAACCGCCTTTATCAAAGTCTCCCTACCCGCTCGGCTAAATAACTTACCACGCCAACCCTGCATCTTACTATTCAACTTATCACGGATAACTTTATTAAGAACTTGTTTTGAGTGACCGATAACCGTTGGTAAACCTAGATACTTCCCTTGTTCCTGCACCACCTTAACTCCCAAGACCGAAGCCACCTTAGCCCGCCTCCAAGCTGCTGTACCCTTACTAAAAGACACTGTAGTCTTCTCCTTACTAACCAACTGCCCAGAAGCACTCTCATATTGACCCAACAAGTCCATGACAACCCGGGCCTGAGTCTCGCTAGCCTTAACAAAGATCAAACTATCGTCCGCGAAAAATAGATGTGAGACAACCGGCGAAAGCGGTGCCACCCGGATACCATGAAGCACCCCCTCCTCCACCTTACGCCTAATCATACTTGACAGCACTTCTGCACAGAGAATAAACAGATAAGGAGATAACGGATCCCCTTGACGCAGACCCCTCCCTGGTACGAACGCCGCAGACGGAGACCCATTAATTAGCACTTCATATGACACAGTTCGAACGCACCTCATTACATTACCAACCCAATGTCCATCAAACCCCATAGCCAGCAGCACCCTCTCCAGAAAAACCCATTCAACTCTATCATACGCCTTCGCCATATCCAACTTCAGCGCCAAATGACCACCCCCACTTCGAGCATTCTTCATGTAATGAAACAGTTCAAAAGCAACTAAAATATTATCAGAAATTAACCTCCCGGGAGTAAAGGCACTCTGGTTCTCCGAAACTAGACATCCCAGGAACTGCTTCAATCTGTTTGCTAACACTTTAGCCACTAACTTGTATAACACATTGCATAAGCTTATCGGTCGATAGTCAGTGAATTTATCCGGCGCCTTTTTCTTTGGGATTAACACGATATGAGTATTATTTATAATTACAGGGCTCTCCCCACCGTTCAAAATACGAAGAACCAACCGCGTGACAGACGGACCCACAATATGCCAATAAGTTTGATAAAAGAGAGCATTCATACCATCAGGACCAGGTGCCTTTAGAGGATTCATTTGTTGTAAGGCCCCAAACACCTCTTCACTCTTATACACAACCCTTAAATTTTCATTCATTTCCGTCGTTACCCTATCCCTGACACCGTCTAGCAGCCCATCGAAAGCACCCGGCCGCGAAGATGTAAACAGAGAACTAAAGAAATCGACAGCCGCCCCCTTTATCCCCACATCTCCCGTCACAACCCGCTCCCCTTCGACAATAATCCTCCCAATTCGATTCTTCTTTTTTCGCTGTCCCGCCTTCCTATGAAAATACTTAGTATTTCTATCACCCTCCTTCAGCCACAAAGCCCTCGATCTCTGCCTCCAGAAGACCTCCTCCTGCTGCAAAAGACAATTGATGTCCTTAATGACAGTCTTCCTCTCCCTTACGTTCTCCACGGTCCTCTCATTGCTATTCAATCAATCCAGCCGTCTCCTCTTCCGACCCAAGTCTCTCATTATTTTACCTATACTCACCCCCTTCCACTTTTGCAGTTCTCGCGCACACCTAGCAATAGTGTCCACAACATTCCAATCCTCCTCCTCCCACGTCTTCTTAATAGCATCCTCACACCCCTCTTCCCCCACCCAAATTTGTTCAAAACGGAAATTACGCATACGTGGCCCGTCAATCCTCTCTCGGCCATCGAGCACCACCTTAACAGGCGAGTGATCCGACCACTCACGAGTCATATTAATCACCTTCGCATATGGGTAAAAATCCCGCCATCCCTCAGTACTGAAAGCACGATCCAACCGACATTGCCTATTATCCATACCAGCTTGCCCATTATCAAAAGTGAATTCATACCCCTCAAAACCCAAATCGCTTAGCTCACACACATCCACAGCTTCTCTAAAATTGTTCATTTGTCGCTGTGCCCTATTGCCCCCTTTCATCTCATGAGCATAAAGAATCTCATTAAAATCCCCCACACATAACCACGGGATCCGTGACTCAGCAGCTAGAGACCGGAGTAATTCCCAAGATAAGTAGCGCTCATGAACTGCCGGCCACCCATAAAACCCCGTACATCTCCAATCAAGACCATCTATCCGGACATCAAAGTCCATAAAATGAACAGAAGCAGACCGAAACACAACATGAACATCTTTCCTCCACATAAAGGCCAGACCCCCAGACCTCCCCACACTATCCACCGCCATCCCACCATAATCCTCAAAACGTGAAAAAACTGACTTCATCTCCTCACTACTCAGCTTCGTCTCACACAGAAAGACCAAAGCCGGGGCCTCCCTCCGGACAAGATTCCGGAGCCCGCCAACCGCAGAGGGATTGCCCAACCCCCTGCAGTTAAGACTCAATAGATTCATTGGGCCCGGCGGGGTTGACTCGGGTCAACCTCCGCCTCAGATATATACACATCCCTGTGACAAGCAAACTTTCTCGAACCAATATCAACCTCCTCATCATCATTATCCCTCAACCGCTTATAATTTTCGTTTAAAAAACCCTCAGCAGCCAAATCAGTCGAAACCAAAACCCCTCCTTGATCCGCACGCCCAAACCGCTGCCATTTCCTCCCACAAGAAAACCCCACCACTAACGGGTCCACCCTACCAGACTCCCCATCAACCTTCTCGGCCACAACCTCACCAGCCTGCCCACTAGCCATCGTGTTATTCTCTACAATCTCCACCATATCAGCACCCCTATCCCCAGCAAACATGATATCCACAGTCTTCCCTTCAACACGTCTACCACCCTCCCATTGCATAGACCCCGTGCTTCCTACACCATCATTCCCTTGCCCTTCTTGCGCACTCCCCTCCAATACACTCCGAAGCTCCATACCTTCCTCTCCCTTCTGAAACTTGGCCTTACTTGTCAAAGCAATACGTTTTAACTTCGCAATCATCTCCTCCTCACACCGCCGATACTCCTCATCAAACTCCGGTCTCAAATCTCTACAAGTCTTACGCCCCTCCGCCACACCCGCCTTACCACCCTTCCTCGGTGAAGCACGAAGTTTCTCTCCATAAATCAGGTTATCCTCATCATGCGGCCCCTTATCACAATCTTTGAGACCATGACCCAGAACACCACACCCATAGCAAAAAAGCGGTAGCCTCTCGTATTTTACATCGAACGTGTTAACCTTACCATCTGCCAATCTGACCTCCACCAATGGTTGAAGCGGTTTTCGAATATTATGAAGTATCTGAATTCGAACCGCCTTCTCCAGCTCCGGATATGGAAGAACGTCACGCATAACGAAAGTCCCCAGCTGCTCCCCCAATCTCTTCAAATTAGCTTCATTGGTACGACCTTTAATTGGGAGATCATAAATACGAGCCCAAATCGGTAACTTATCAAGAATCGTGTCAGACAGCTTCCCCTCCCCACTAGGTTCATTGAAGCACCACACAAACTTGTCAAAGTGCCAAGGTTGGCCCTCAATAACCCTAGTTTTATCCCTATCGTCCTCGAATCTGAATAGGAAAGTTCTCTCCTTTACATCGAGCACATTACCCATCACCTTCCCCGTTGGATTCCATAAGCGAAGCATCGTATCAATGGCTGCTTTACTATTAATCGTCTTTGTAGCCCAAATCTTCCCAACAAGAATCTTCTCCGCATGCCCTTCACAGCCCTCCTCCTCGTCAGCCTCCCAAACAAAAACCTCCCGTCCTCCGTTTGAGCACTCTCCTAGCACTCCTTTACCCTTACTTCTCCCACACGCCATAGTTCAGAGAACTCCAGCTATAGCACGTAATGAAACCAAAGCAACCCTAATATGCGAAAAAACCCCAGACAAAAACCCGCGCAAACACAGAAACCCTAACTTTCCTTAAACGACAAACCGCGTGAAAAATAGCAGAAAAGAACGCACCTATAAGCCAAAACTACACACACGATGTAGGTAGGGCCCTTGAACAAGAAGGAAGAAGCGTAGATGAACTAGGACGAAACTCCCATAGAACCCTAGGAAGACCCTTTAAGGAAAAAAAATCGAATTTTCTTTTCGTACAATTTCTTTTCGTATAATTGTTGCTACAATGCTTGTTGAACAGAGTAGTATTACAAAGGTTGCGGCGGTCTTATGATTATAAATATGAGGTATCAACACCTTATAACCATTTTTTTGTTACTAAGTTAATTAATTAACTCGTTACAACGCACGGACATCCAAACTAATAAGCATTAATCATAGAAACAAATTGTGTGAATATCATAAAATAATTATGTGCTAGAAGATAAGGTGATGAGACCACAAAACGAGACACGAAAATAAAAGAGAGCGAAAATCATATGTCCATCCAATGTCGGATGAAATCAATTTAAAATTAAAACAACTCTACTCGGTCAATTAGTTCTTTTCATAAGAACACCATAACCAAAAAGAATTTCAAATTACTCCGCCGATCATCTTAGTCCGCGGGAACTCTTTGCCGCGCATTTTCTCTAATAGACCGATACCTCCGTCTTAAACAAGAATTTGGTAAAACAAATTAGGGTTTGTTCTCGTTTCTTCTCCCTCATCACATGCAATGATGGTATATATAATCAATTTCTGCCTAATTTGTGTTTTCGATGGTTTATTAATATAAATGAAGGAACAATCATGGACACCGAAGCAATTTCGGACGATCGCAACACCTGCCGTTGGCTCCTGGATAAGAAGAATCGCCGGTATATTTTTTAATCTTTGATGTGAATGTTTTCATGTATTTATCACTCAATTGTTTGTGTTTTCATTTGTAATTCTGAAATTTTACATTATAATTGACTGGGCTGATTACGGCACCAAGTTATTTGTGGAAGACGGGATTCTGATTTAGGAAAAGATGTAACGCTCTAGCTCTGCTATTCATTTAGTTGATGACGAGTAATGTTTCACTAAATTTCATGGATTCTGATTGAGGAAAAGAATTTGTATTTGTGTTTATTACAAGAGTTGCTTTGTCATTAAATTTCATGGATTTGTTAGGAAATTATTGTTATTCCTATGATTTTAAAAACTGGTTCCGTATGAGTGGAACCATGACGGGACAACGGAGCCAAGATTTGAATTCATCGGGTGCAATTCAGTAATGTAGAGTAATAGAATAGAATACATGGGGAGCCAAGATTTGAATTCATCGGGCCAACGGAGCCAAGATTTTGAAAAATTCGATATTTTTACTTAAAAAGTTGAAAGTTTTTACATATAGAGGGTAGTAGCTCTTGTTTGCCTTTAACATAATGCATAGCATTGTTAGGTGTTGAGTAGCAGAACCAGGATCTCTTTGGTTATTTAGTGTTTTTTTTTTTTTTTTGCAATTCAAGTCAAAACTTTACGTTCAGGTCCAAAATATCTCTTTGGTTTCGGGGTGGATCCATGTTTAAGTATGTTAGTGGCTCATTTTAAAATTTGTTGGATTTTGTCCAATCTCCGAGTAAAGAAACCCGCTTCAGAATCCTTCAAAATCACTGGTTGATCTCTGTATTGACACTGTCTCACTGAGAGACTTAGAACAGCACCTACGTCAGAATGCAAATTCACTGGCTGATTTCTGTATTGACACCGACTCACTGATAGACTGAGAATAGTACTTAGCATTCAAAATCAAACTGCTGTGCAACCAATTCTGCCTAGTTTAGCCTGTTGGTGTCAATTGTTCTTTGTAAATCCCCGTGAAGCAATTACTTATTTAAATAAACCAAGTCCCTAATTCGCAGTGTATGATGGATGGTATAATGTAAGTAAGTTACTCAATCAAAGTCTTCTTGTTGCATTATTGATCGTTTCCCTTCTGTTAATTAGAACATGGTTTGCCAAGATTAGCTCTTGATTTCATTGGTTCAGTTTGGTATCTTCTAGTACATATTCGCTGGAGAAGATATGGAGATATCAGCTTAGAGTGTGATTATTGATGTGCAAAACTAACTCGTTAAGCTGTATTTGATTAAGAAAACCCAAGTCCTAGTTTACATATGTATGTTTTCTAGGAGAGTAGCATCTATTTGACATACGGTATTGTGTATGGTAACTTTTTTGTAAATCGTTTGTGATTTGATATCTTTGATTTATGATTGCAGCTACAGATAAATTTGGGTTGACCCTATCTCCCTTTCCTTCTACTGCATTTGTTTATGATCAAGAGATTGATTGTTCCAACAGTAGTTTTCACATTATCTGATTGGTTTTTGCTATTCAACGCCTAAATATTGGGCTCTGATACCACTTGTTGATTTTGCTATTCAACACTAGTTTTCACATTATGTGATTCATTCGTCACACAACATTTATTTTCGTTTGAGATATTGTGTAGATGTAATGTTTGCTACATGATGGAATGGTGTATTTATCGCTGTTCCTGAGAAAGTTTAAAGCATTCAGTTTAACATTTACTCCCTCCGTCCCATTTATTTGTTACCTTTTTTTAATAATTTGTGAGGGGTATTTTAATCAAAGGTTAACAAATAATTGGGACGGAGGGGGTATTTGGCCGTCTTCAATGCTCACTTTATCCGTTGGCAACAGCGATCTCACTCAAGTTTTTACTTTTGTGACACGCCTCTAACTAGCAGGCTAGTGGAGTGCAGCTAAATCTTGAGAAATTTGCTGCTTATTCATTGGAGTTCGGGAGGGTCTAATTAAGGAGTTACTGCAAGTCTCATGCTTAAGGAGGGGAGCCTGACTTTTAAGTATTTGGGTGTGCTGACTGAAAAGATTGTGTAGAGGATTAGGTCTTGGGAGTTCATAAAACTCTCTTATTCTGGTAGGTTGGCCCTATTTAATTCTGATCCTTGTTCATAGAACCTCTTCGTCGATGTTTTTGGGTGTTATTAAATTTGCTTCTACATGTAGCTACATACTAACATCAAGTATCTCCCCTTGTTGCTTTACTGTCTCGTTGAATGAATAAATCATAAATGTTAGTTTACCTGCTTATCACCATAGCATGGCACTTATATTTCTTTGAACACCTCATATTGAGATGCCTGAGTAGCAAACCAAATTGGCCTTTTTTTTTCTAGTCAAAATTTCGGGTTTGAATTAATAATCAACAATTCTCTGGACATGCATTAACCATCAAAGTAGGTTTTCTACAATTACGTACAGAATCATACTTTTTTTGGGTCATGTGCTTCCCACCCTGCAAATCATTTTAGGAATAGGGTGTAACTGTGTAAGGCTGTAATGTTGTTGCTTCCCACTCTCGTTCTTTTTAACCTCTTTCTTCATCATCTCTTTCTTCATTATCCATTACAAATAAAGATATGCTCCACATTCAAAGCAAGACAGTGAAGTTCTTAGTAGCTAATATGCATATTGTCAACATGAGTTGGTGACTGTAAAAGTAATAGGATTTTTCAGCACAATACATGTAGTACAAAATGAGATGAACACCCGCCAATCCGCCATACAGAACTTAGAACTACGAATAACTAGTGTGGTGTGATGTTTGAATTTACGCTGTTACTTTATGCTGGATTGTGCCCATGAGTTTAGCTGTCCAACATTCTGACTAACAGAGATCATAAGCGTCGAATGATACGAAATATTGGATAGAGCAACTACACCTTGGCTCCTAGCACAGTATTAATTGAGTTAGGTGATTGCCGAGAAATAGGTCTTTCCAACATTTTTCAGTTGAGGTGATTGATTTGTTTTCTTTGTTGAGGTCTTCATGCTGGTATCATCTGTTGCAACTTCTCCTACCCTTGTATTGTCTTCACAATTTATATTAGATTGAACTGTCTCTGTTCCCTATACGATGATAACATATGATCCCGTGATGTCTTCCTCTATTGTTCAGCATTGGTATATACTATTGAAACTTGTTCTTTAACTGCATGCTGCTCTGCACATATGTTGAATGATGTGTGTAGAATACTAAGCTAGAATGAGTAGTTCCTGTTTTTGGAATGCTTATTTTTTTGTCTTCTTTTCTTTTTACAGATCCACACCAAGTCCTCCAAGAAGAACCACCATCGACAAGCTCCAAAGACTCCTGAAGAAATTATAGCAGCCATTGAGCCACCTCCATATAGAGCTAGCAATGCAGTATGTAGTATCCATGTCTCATCACTTCCCTCCAATCATCAAATGGCTTGTTCGTATTTACTGTTTTTTGCTCTTCATTGAGCATGTAGTTACATTTTAATTCCTTATTCCATGACCTCGATCTTCTGCTGTATTATACAGACCTCGTTGAGTCCTTAAGTGATGTCTAATTGGTCTCCATAAACATAGCATGGCACGGATGATGCAAGTTGTAACCACTAGCAATTTCTATGATCAGCGTAAAAGACTAGTAAATACATTGTATAATAATGAGAATGGTGAATTTTTGTATCATGGATCCCTGGATACCATGAGATTCGTAGGTATGCTGAGTGCTAACAAAATTTATATGGTACGCCTTGCTTTTACGGCAAGCTTGTTCCTTTAGTGGCATGGTATGGTCTACACAACTTTATTTTCATTTATAAAATTTGTAGTTGCAAGAAGTTTACAGTGTAACTGGATTTTTGGGCTTTTGGAAAAGAGGCGATTCGAACATCAATAATGGTACTTAATTGAATTATTTACATATCTTGGCCGAGGGTTGATAGTATATGGAGCATTTTATTGTCATAATTAAGGTGGTGTTATGTGCACATGCACCTGCAGGAAGGCAATCCTCCATGCAGTTTATGCTGTATGGAACCCTGTTGAAAAAAAGTAAAGGAAAGACGTGCAATGAAAAAGACCGCTAGCAATGGTGTAACTGCATTAGAGGTTGGCATTTGTCTTGGTATCAAAGTTGTAAATATCAACTTTCCACCTAAAGCTTGGAGCCACTGTTGTGACACATCCACTTTTGGTCGTCAGGGTATTGACTTCATCTTTGGGGAGCATGCTTGTACTAAGAATAAGTTTTCAAGGAATTCTCCGAAAGACCTATAGATTTCTATTTTTCTTTTCAAAGAAAAAAATCTGGTGGGCGTGACTGTTGGATATTGAAGCTATAAATTCAGAAATCAGAATTCTGATGCAAGGAGCTATAAATATTTCTCGTGGGAGATCCGACTATTTTTCTTTAACAAGTAGTTTTACCAGTGAAGTGAACTTTTACAATAAAGGGAGAAACTTGAATTTACCTGTGCTGTTCTTTTATGTGTGCCAAAACATAAATTTAACTCTTGTTGACCTACATGATCCTATTGAACTTAGGCCAGCATGTTCCCTAATTGTGTACCTTCTTCTTTTTTGCAGTCTCGGCTTCAGGCAAAACAAGTTGCTGGAACAGACAAGAGGCATCATTACGAAGGTTTGTAATACTTCAGTTATTCTTGCTTGATTGCGAAAATGACTGAATTCCCGACTTGATTTAAGTCGTTTGATTTTTACCTGCGCAAGAACTAGTCTTGGAAAGGCTTAAATTAAATGAAAGTCTACTGATGTCAATAATTCTCAGAGATCATGTTAGCTTATTTACCGAAGTCCGAACACTTGAATTTACCGAACTCCAAACCAAAGGTTTGTCATGATGCAGAAAGTAAGGCATCTCTATGTGATCACATGAGGAGTACTTCGTATAAGATACCTTAGAGTTGATTTGAACTGTAAGAATTTAGCTATTTATTGCAAAAGTGCTATCAGATTTCACCGTGATTTGAGATGGGTCATTTTAGTGATAGTGTCTGAGCTTAGATTAGCCTTTCTTGAGTGAGCTGAAGCTTATGGTGATGTGAAGCTGTCACATTCTCTCAAGTTTTAATCTAAAACTAGAAAGAGTGGTTGTCAAGAGGCAGCGACTAATTTTACGTAGCACGTGGCTGCACTGCACATTTTACTGTTTTTATGATCATTGATCTTCATGAAATTGAATGAGAACTTCTGGTTAGATCTGCGCCGACCTAGAAGAAACTTGAATTTACCCGTGCTACCTGTTATGGTTATCATGTTCAAGTGTATCGGTATATTTGGTCATTATATATTTCAACTAGAAGAAATGCTACCCCATATTCGCTCATTTGACATATTAACAGGAAAATCGGATATGCCTTTTCTATTGACTGATACTTTTCCTATCCAATTGACTCTGGCCTGTTCACCTTTATTATTGGGAGTTTGAAGAGAAGAGGAAAAGAGGGTTTTGCTACCTCTCATGACTTTAACAATTAAAGGAGAAACTTGAATTTACCTGTGCTGTTCTCTTATGTGTGCCAAAGCATAAATTTAACTATAGTATCGAACTTAGGTCAGCATGTTTTCTAATTGTACCCTTTTTTTTTTTGCAGTCTAGGCTTCAGGCGAAACAAGTTGCTGAAGCAGACAAGAGGCATCATTACGAAAGTTTGTAAATACTTCAGTTTCCACTTTTTTATAGACTCTCGATTGCGAAAATGACTGAATTTCCAACTTGATTTAAGTCGTTTGATTTTTACCTGGGTAACAACTAACAACTAGTCATGGAAGGGCTTAAATTAAATGAAAGTCTACAGATGTCGATAATTCTGAGAGATCATGTTATAGCTTATTTACCGAGTACTAAGTAAGTCAAAAAAGAAGCAATTTGGTCTTCTTATGGTGATGCAAAGGACAGTATAAACTATAAACCAAAGGTTTGTCATGATGCAGAAAGTAAGGCATCTCTATGGAGTATGTGATCACATGATAAGTATAAGATACCTTAAGAGTTGATTTAAACCGTAAGATTTTAGCTATTTATTGCAAAAGTGCTCTCAGATTTCACTGTGATTTGAGACGTGGTCTTTTTCTTGAGTGAGCTGAAGCTTATGGTGATGTCATGATATGAAGACGTGAAGCTGTCAAGAGGCAGCGATTAATTTTACGTAGCACATGGCTGTACGCACATTTTACTATTTTTATGACCATTGATCTTCATGTTATGCTATTATCATTGATGTTTGTAATGTTCCCAGGAACATTTGATGCGATCATGAAGATGATTCATAATGAAGGTTTAGCTGGATTTTATTAAGGGATGCGCACTAAAATTGTACAAAGTGTTGTTGCCGCTGCTGCCATCTTGTTTATGATTAAGGAGGAATTAGTAAAAATGGCTTAAAGTCGGTGGTGCCAAAGCCTTGATAACTGTAAATCCGGCTCTTTTTCACCTACACATGTTACGACGCACCAGTTGATGTGCAAAATAATTTAGTACTCCGTATGCCAGAATCTCATACATTATGTACTGTATTGATGAACTACTTACGGAGTTTATGACAAGCCAGAATCTCATACATTATGTACTGTATTGATGAACTACTTGACGGATTAAATGTTGGTGCAGAAATGCATTTATTTTCACAACGGATCAAGCTCTTATGAGAATACAATCCTGGACAATTTTACGCGTATATTGATGTCATTAATGTATTAATGTTTGTTAGATGCACACAAATATGTATAATTTTATATACAACCCTCACTACTGGCCGCATTCCTATATTGCTCTTCAAGAGATGGAGCTTAGCTGTTTGACCAATGACATGTGCAATTTTAGAGTGTATAATTGTTGGTTTTGTAAGACAGGGATGTGGATAAGGCAGGTATAAGCGGGACGGGGTCGTGTCAAATGATACCCGCAAACGGGTGATACTTTTACTACCATACCCATCCTATCATCCATCAAATCATTACCTGCATCCGTCTTAATTGGGACGGATGCAATGTGAGACTCACCAAAATCTGCCCTAGTGTCCCCAATCCCTAGGCTTAACCCTCGTTTATCCTTATTTTTTCCTTACTTTTGGTCTTCAATTAAATTATTTCACGATTAAATAAAGTCATGGTTAAAAGTTTAATCAACATAAACTAAAATAAAAAATGGAGAAAAGGGACTTGAACAGAAAATTGCCATATCGCATATTCCCTAGGAGGATTGTGGCCACTGGCCAGAGGAGATATGGTCATTGATCCTGGATGACTTTATTATAAGGATTTTTTTTCATTTATAGGCTTTATAATTTACTTCATCTTTTCACTTGTACTTTACATTTTTTTAAAAACAAAAAAATTGACTAGTCATAACTTATTTATACAATTTCAAAGACGATAACTTTTGTTTTGACAAAAAATTGGGGCGGAAATAGAGTATGAGACTCTTAATTCAAAACTTTCGCAGTTCACTAAAATTTGGGAGAGACAGTCTCTCACTAAGTTATTGAGAGAACAATTTTTCGTACCCTTTTATTTGCATTTCGTACCCCTTATGTTGTTGATAACATAGTAATTTCTTACCTATTTACATAATAAATGTACCAATTTTATCATTAATCATGATTTGTACCTATTTTATTACCTTTAGTACCATTTTTTCTTAAAATTATACAATGGTCTCTCAATAAAATTTATTAAAAGACCGTCTCTCAAGAGACCTACTCTTCGCAGTTTATGGCTTTGATTGGATTTTCGTAGTTTAAATCCTTGCATAATATTTCATTTTAGTTTCAGTATAAATAACCTAAAATATTGGTTCTTGTATAAGTTATCCAATATGATAAATTTATATTATGATATTATATTTATATGAAAGAGCTTTTGTAACGAATTTAATAGTAGCATTTTTATAATTTTTATATATTTTTGTAAATATTAAAATCAAAGACTTACCGCGTAAATGTAAAACCGCCATATATAAATAACGAAGAGAGTATACACAGGGGCGAGTGGCGACCCAGGATTTCAAGTTTGGGGTAGCAAATATAAAAAGTGTAAAAGTATCGAAAAATTATATGAAAATCGCATAAAATGTCTTGTAGAAAAATCAAATTACAAACTCAAATCAATAATAAATGTCAAAGTTTTCATTTTGTAATTCAACAACTTCATTTTATTTTCCAACTTTAATTTTGATTGTAGTTTTGTGGGTAACCATTATTATGTATTATGAGTAGCCTTTAATTTTCATATTATAGTAGTTCAACAATTTATCTTTATCTAAATTTTCTACGACAATTTTGATGTTTTATAGTTTATAAAAGAAATTAACTCACAAAGCAAAAAATAACAAATTGAATAATTATATGAGCCATGACATCTCATCTCAGTAAGTGGATTATACATCTGATATGCTATATCAGATGGAATAACTTTTGAGCATTAAGATAATATTTTCGAGTTTTATTTTAAAATTCTGAATTTTATTATAAAATTTTGAGTTCATTTACTTAAATATTAATCTCAAAAAGTTATATATAAGCTCAGAAAAATTTGAGTATTAATTTTATAAAATTAAAATGTTACTTATAAACTCTATAAAACTCAAAAAAAAAAAAAAAATACACAAAAACTCATAAACTTATTAAGTGTAAGATAGTACATCTCATCTACAATCTTTTTCCCCTTCTCATTGGAATACTTTGAGCCATTTATAGAATCATTTAACGAGGGAAGTAGAACAAGGCCAAAAAATATTAACCAAAACTTCTAATGAGGAGAATTAAACTCCTGACATGCTAATCCACTGAAGTTCTAATGCACAATTAAGCGATTTCTGGTAATTATACCTTAAAAATTGTCAGATTCGGGGTTGCACACATTCAAATTTTCGATTGATTTTTTTTTTCTTTAGGGTAGTAGTGGTTACCCCTTGCTGCCTTGTGGATTCGCTTTATATACAAATAAAAATGTACTCGGTACAATTAATTTATGTACGAACATTTTTTGATAATTTTTTGTTTAATATTAAATATTACTCCGTATTATATTGTCAGAAACAAAAAATAGAGTTCATTCTATAGAGTACTTGTCAAATCTCACTATAAAAACACAATTGTAATGAACTAGTGTTGGCTATAATGAGATTGCTTTTTTTTTTTTTTAACAACACAATAATATTATTAAACAAAAATGTCAATGTTTACACAAAATGTTCCAAGAAATGTTCTTACTATTGAGAATTTGAGATTGCTTGCATAAAAGCACGTTAGTTATTACCAAATACGGAGTATTAATGTTAGGGTCTGTACTCGAGAAAAAGGATTGTACATCAGATGTACTACATTATACTTGATGGGGCATATTCTGCACCGCTGACCAAGTCAACACACTGAGCAAGGTCAAAGATATCCACAGCAAGTCAACGACTTAGACAGCCTAGCCGATGCAGCCCATCGGCCTGCTAGCCAGGGTCTCGGCGCGACAACCTACCAGCCGGGACACATATCCGCGTACTCATATCCAAGACCCCTCGGCGGTGAGTCAACAGGGCCCGCCGGCCTGCCATGGGTCCCTCGGCCGAGGGGTAGATCAGTCTTTCCACCTGCTAGCCACTTGGCCACTTGGCCACTACGTGACAAAAGGTGAAAGCCTATAAATACTCCTCAACCTTCATTGAGGAAAGGATCCACACACAAAAACCTAAATACACTATTCATCTGGTAATATCTCCCTTATCTCTCTACAATACGTATCTAGCCAAGTAACACAGCTTAATCCTTTAAGTTTACTGACTTGAGCGTCGGAGTGAGTACGCTTGGCACACAGCCAAGCCCTCAGTTCGTTCATTGTTGCAGGAGAGGCCGAGAGGGACGATAGAAGCAAGAAGGGTTCAACTCAAGACATTATTCTACAAGCCACGGGTGGTAACTAATAACTGCTCTGGAATTACGCCCGGAACAATTGGCGCCGTCTGTGGGAACTAGACACTAGAAGCTAGTCACATTCATTCCCAAACAACAAATCAACAAAAACCCACCCAAAAAGCTAAGAAAATGTCGAAACAACAAGACGCAGTCGTGACCGACGAAACCGCGTTCTACCAAGATGATGCTTTCAACAACTCTGGAGTTGCGCAGCCCTCCACCGGCGGAGTAATCCAACCAGAGTTCGGGATGCCAATAATACCCGACACGCCGCTGCCAGCCAACCAGGTCACCATAATGGGACAGGTGGTTGACGTAGCGAAACTGAAAATACTCCTGGACCTAATCAGTAATACGCCCGCTCACACTGTCACGCCGACAAGAGCGGCGGAAACTGTCCAGGAGACTAGGGCCCTAAACGTGACTCCAAGAAATTTGAACGGAGCACTAGGAGAAGCTGACCAAGCCAAGACGCCGGGGGAGCCCAAAGTGGGCGCGGTGGACCTAAGTCCTTCCCGCACTCGTGGGAGGACAGCGTCCCCGCCACACGAACGAGGCTCACCCCGAAGGAGCCAGAGGAGTCCGACTCAGCAGAGTTGGAGAAGAAGTCCGAGTCGAAGAAGGAGCCCCTCCCGCTACGGAGGGAGGAGCCAGGTTAGGGATGCAAGGAGCCGATCGCCGCGTGTCGTTCGACACGTGGTTAGGCAGCCCCTCAACGCCTACGTCCTGGAAATCCAGGTGCCGCATAAGCTCAAGTTGCCACCTCTGTCATACAAGGGAGATAGTGATCCAGCCGACCACGCTGAGGCTTTCGAGTCTTACATGTCGGTATGGGAGCAGCCCGATGAGGTCTGGTGCCGAATTTTCCCAACAACTTTGCATGGGATGGCGCAGAGCTGGTACAAAGGGCTTCCCGACGGCTCGGTGTACTATTACGCCGATCTAAAGGATGCCTTCCTAGCCCAGTACTCTTGCAACAAGAGAAGAGCCGTAGAGACATCTGACCTCCTGACTATCAGACAGGAGGGGGGCGAGTCTCTCCGGAGCTATGTGAAGAGGTTTGATGGAAAGGTCCAGCAGATTCGAGAAATTAATCCCGAGCTGGCGGCCTTCGCGCTGATGAAGGGCCTCCCAAGGGGAGCCTTAAAAAACGAGCTTATCAAGAGCGGAGGCCTGGGCTTGGACGCCGCCAGGAAGTTGGCCGACCAAGCCATCAAGGTAGAAGACTATCACAAGACCTGGGTAGATCCCAGCGAAGCCGAGCACTCAGAAAAGAAGAGTCACAGGCAGGACAATCAGGACGAAGGACGCCGCGACAACAACGGTTCGCGGTCCGAGGGAAGACGTCGTGAGAGTAATAGATCGCGGTCGGACAGATCCGACCGGAAGCAAGACTCGGCGGGCGCCGGGTGGAATTCAGGAACGTATCACCAGAGGCGGTATAGTGAAAAAACACCTCTCGTCGTATCAGCCGCCGAGGTCTTCGCCCTGAGCAAAAACGAGGGCCAGAAGTGGGAGAGACCCCCCAAGCCAAAAAGCGACGGTGACACGAGCCAGTACTGTGAGTACCACGGCCACACCGGCCACCTGACCAACGACTGCCGCCATCTGAAGAATGCCATAGAGGAACTGATCCGGAAGGGAGGCCTCGGCAAGTACGTTGCAAAAGGCCAAAAGACGACGCGGCAATTCAGATAAGAAGTCCGTCTTCGAGCGGATAGGAGTGATTCATGTTGTCATCGGGGGCAACGAGAACGGAGGATCCGCTCATGGGCACAAACGACACCTAAACGAGCTATATCAGGCCATCAACTTTGTGCCCCACTCAGGGATCCCCTCTGCAAACATCCCCGATATGACCATTGGAAGAAAGGACTACGAAGGGGTCATCGCCCCACAAGCGACCCGCTTGTAGTCAATTTGGACATATCCAACCACCTGGTCAAGAGGTGCCACGATCGACACAGCGCATACACGAACATCATGTTTAGAGAGTGCTTTCTCGGCCTCGACCTGAAGATCAAGGACTTGAGCCCCCGCACCAACCCCTATACACTTCTCGGGGCCGGCCTAGTGCCGCTGGGATCAATCAGACTCCCGGTGACGTTCGGCGAAAAGAACGCGGCTAAAAACGTCCTAGCTGAGTTCGTGGTCATTGACGGCTCGTCCGCCTACAACGTTCTCATAGGCCGAGTCACCCTGAGCGAGGCCGACGCAGTGATGTCCATCCGGGCCCTAACACTGCTGTACGTCTCGGACCGGGGGGAAGCGCATAAGCTCGTCTCCAAAGACGAGAAGGATGAGGTGATCAACATCCAGATAGCTGCCCGAGGATGCAACATGCAATCCCTCAAAGAGGCGAGGAAGTCCGAGAAAGGAAAAAGCCCGTCCTTACAGCAGGAAGGCGACCTCATGGATGCAACTAGTGGCTGACTGGGGAGGGGTACCTGTGATGAGCCATTAGGGCATTGGCAATCTCGTAGAAATTTATGTAGCTGCGGAGGTGCCCAAAATAGCTGTGGACACCCCAACGCATGTTTTTACCTAATGAAAAACCATCCAAGCCTTCCATCAAAGCAAAATTTTCACATCAGTTATCTATCAAGAAACCGACGCCGGCTCACACTGTCATACCGACAAGAGCGGCGGTCGTTATGAAGAACTACAGCGCCGTCGCAGTCACCCCAAGTAGTAGACGCCACGGCGGTCACCCCAAGAGGTAGACGTCGTCGCAGTCACTCCAAGTGGTAGACGCCACGTAACACGCTATCAAGAAACCGACGCCGGCTCACACTGTCATACCGACAAGAGCGGCGGTCGTTATGAAGAACTACAACGCCGTCGCAGTCACCCCAAGTAGTAGACGCCACGGCGGTCACCCCAAGAGGTAGACGCCGTCGCAGTCACTCCAAGTGGTAGACGCCACGTAACACGCTATCAAGAAACCGACGCCGGCTCACACTGTCATACCGACAAGAGCGGCAGTCGTTATGAAGAACTACAGCGCCGTCGCAGTCACCCCAAGTAGTAGACGCCACGGCAGTCACCCCAAGAGGTAGACGCCGTCGCAGTCACTCCAAGTGGTAGACGCCACGTAACACGCTATCAAGAAACAGACGCCGGCTCACACTGTCATACCGACAAGAGCGGCAGTCTCCATCAAGACATTAGCGCCGTCGCAGTCACTCCAAGTGGTAGACGCCACGTAACACGCTATCAAGAAACAGACGCCGGCTCACACTGTCATACCGACAAGAGCGGCAGTCTCCGTCAAGAAACCAACGCCGGCTCCCACGGTCAATCCGACAAGAGCCATCGCACATTACACTCGCAAGAGCATTCGAAGTGTCTTGGAAGCGTTGAAACACAGTTGAGATACGCACTCTAAAACGGCCCCGGCCAAGCCGAGGCGAAAACAAAAGGGGCGCTCAATTAGGAATACTGGAAGATAACTCTGACAAAGATGAGACAAAGACCTCGGCCAGGCCGAAGGCGAAAGAAACGAACTATTATTAGAAGATAAGTTACAAGATTACAAGTGAAAAGAATACAGACGACGGCCGTCCCCCCAGGGATAAGTCGAAACACAACCTACCAAAGTTGTACAAAAAGCAAAAGCTACAATTATGTTCATATACCAAGAGATAGCGGGGAGGAAGGGCTGAGTAATTGGCCCTCGAACAGCTGAAGCAGATCTGCTGTAAACTTGTTCTCATCAAGCAGCACATGGTAGTGAGGAGCTGAAACAGATCTGCTGTAAACTTGCTCTCCTAAGCCTGTTGCTGCCTGCCATCAGTATCGGTAGCCACATCTTCCCCAGTAGGCAACCCAACAGCTTTTCTAGCAGCCTCAGCCTTGGCCTCGGCATTCTCAGATGCCCTCATCCTCTCAGCTTCTTCCTTAGCCACCCTAGCCTTCTCAGCAAGAGCTGCTTTCTCCGCGGCCGCCTCCCTCTCCATCTTCGCCTTCGCCGCCTCCTGGGCCTTCTCCACCGCGGCTTTCTCCTTAGCCTCGAGCTTGTCATCAAGCAGCACGTCGAACCTGCCCCACGGGAAGGAACCATCAAGAGGGAAAAGCTCCCCAATAACTTCCCTAGCAGCGTCTTCGGCCAAGTCCCGGAACTCGGCGCACAGTTTGGGGAGCATGACGGTTTGGAGCATATTGATGTCCACCTCTTTTTGCTTGATGATGGCCTCTTTGCCCCGAATCACCTCCGCCTGGGCCTTAAACAGACCCCTGTATTCATCCCTCTGCTGGAGACAGAGGTCAGCACGCCTCTGAGCAAGGCTACTTTTCTCCAGCAGCTTCGCAGCTTCGGCTGCCGCAGCCTCGGCCTTGGCTCTCTCAGCAAGGACCTCCTTTCCAACGTCCTCCCGGAGTTTTCTCTCAGCCAAGAGCGCCTTCTCAGCATCTCCCCTAAGTCTCTGCTCATTGAGGAGATCCAGCTTCGCCGACGCAGCCACCTGCTTAGCGGCATTACGCTCGAAAACAGCTCGAGCAATGGCCCTCTCCTGCTCCATGAGGCGAGCCCCGGTAACCACGTTCCACCTCGCCAGCTCCTTAATCAGCTTCGTGCCTTCCTCTATGAGCTGGGAGACGGAAGCCTTCTGGGGGGGAGGAACGGTGGTGGCACCTTGACCACCAGCCTGCGGCTGGAAGAAGGAAACCTTCTGGGATGAAGAATTGACGGTGACGCCCTGATCACCGACCTGCGCAGAAATCCCCTCCACTTGCTGCCCAATGGGAGCGAAAGCCGGCAGTGGTTGGCCTGCAAAAATTCAATAAAGGCATCAACACCAACATATTTCGACTAAATATGAGCCACAGGATAGACGGATACCATGTTTGGCCTTCTTGACCGAAGAAGGCACTCCCTTGCCAGCGGTAGAGGCTGTCCTCTTCCTCTTACAGATAAGGGGAGATCCCTCCGCGTCAGAATCCCCCTCATCGGGAATATCAACAATCTCCACCTTCTTAGGGGAGGGGATGGGAGCGGGAACCGGTGTCGACGCCGTTTTCCGCGTCCGACGCACTACGCCGCTAACAACCCTCGCCTGCGCCTCCTCCTTGCTCAAGGCCTTCAGCCGCCGTTCCATAAGGTCATTCGGCGACGTCCTGCGATCATGGGCTAGGGCCTTGGGATGCAAGTTAGCAACGGTTTTATCTTTGTGCAGCCCCATTCTCCGAAGAAGGTCCTCAGATAGGTCCGGTCCAAAGTGGTCTGCAAAAGAAACAAAGCAAGAGTCAAGTAGAGGAAATAAATCGAGGTCCGAGAAAACAGGAACATTGAGAGCGGTGATGGGCCTCACACCGACCCCACTCACCCTGCGCTAGGGCCGGTATGAGGCCGACATAGCAAAGCGGCTCATCCTGAAGAATTATCTGCGTCGGGGGGATCCATCTTTTCGGCATCCCACTCTTGTCCACCTCGAATAGCCTCATCGCCAGCCTCTCGTCCTCCTTCAGATGGACCCTGCTGGCATCCATTTTCAGATGTTTCCGGGTGACCCATCTGTCATGCTCCGCCCTAGTCTCACACCGCAAATTAACCTGGTGCTGGAAGGAGCGGGGCAGCGGATAGTCGTCCGGCACCTTAACGTACACCCACCGACCCCGCCGTCCTGCAAGAAGAGAGTTTGTCACAGAGACATAACCCCGCTCCGTTTGCACACTATACCATCCGACGCGGCCAGAGATTGATGGTTTAAGATGATGAAGTCGGCGGAATAAATTCACCGTCGGAGCCTCTCCCTTAAAGAGACAAAGCCAGACGAAACCGATTATGGTTCTCATGGCCAACGGGTGCAGTTGGGCAACGGCAACGTTCATAGCCCTAATTATGGCCATAACATACCCGTTCAACGGAAACCGGAGCCCGTACTCCAAATGCCGCATGTACACGCCGGTGGGCCGGTGGAGGGCAACAGACGGATCGACCCTCCCCGGGGATAACAATTTCATACCCCTACCAAAGAAAAAATGGCCCTCGAAAAGTTTCTCACGGAACAACGGCAAACTTATGGGACCAAGCACGGTCAAGACCGATCTTACAGACATAGCCGTGATCCATGACGATCTTGTCTCCCCTCACTAGGACGAGATATTTCCTCCTCCTCACCGAAATCATCACCAAAATCACCACAAGAATCTTCATCCTCCCATTCCTCCAGAATTTGAGGATCAACTTCAGGAGAAGGAGACCTATGACCCTCCGACACAGGCCCACTAGGTCCAGCATCAGCAGAAGACATGTTCACAGCAAATTACTAGCAAGATAAAAGAAAAATTCGTTTGTTTACCTTAAAAGGAAAAAGTGCTCGCCGGATCAAAGACTCTGAAGATTGGAAGAAAAGGAAGCCCTTGAAAGTTTAAGAAAGATGAAGATTTTAGAAAAATTTGAGGAAATGAAATTAGTGACCAAAATCATGGAAAAACTGCCCTATTTATAGGAAAAAAGCCCATAAAGAAGGGCCAATTAGAGCACAGCCCATGAAGCGACAGCCAATCAGCGAGCAGACACGTGTCGAGCATGCAACCACGGAATGTCGATCGTCGCAACAGTTAAACGTCAATCAATGCAACAGTGACCAAGCGTCTTTAACACGCCCATTCACATCTCTTCGACTATTCATCTTCCTCAACAATTTCCTAGGTATCTGGTCTCCGCCGGCCACCTGACCAACCAAGCTAGGAAGCACCGGCCGGGGGCAATCAAAATCAACCAAGCACTCTCAAAGATTGGTCTCGGCCAGCGTCATGTTCTTTTCCACATCGGATGCCCTTTACGCATCCATGTGGAGGGGGGATATAGTATACAGTACGGCCTACCAAGAGCCACGCCGATGCAGAAGAAGAAGCCGATACAGAAATTTTTTCTGAAAATACTTGTGCAGAATATATGCTCAACGTACATCGGAGCCCATACCACGGCATAGACTACGCTGGGGGCAAATTGATGGGGCATATTCTGCACCGCTGACCAAGTCAACACACTGAGCAAAGTCAAAGATATCCACAGCAAGTCAACGACTTAGACAGCCTAGCCGATGCAGCCCATCGGCCTGCTAGCCAGGGTCTCGGCGCGACAACCTACCAGCCGGGACACATATCCGCGTACTCATATCCAAGACCCCTCGGCGGTGAGTCAACAGGGCCCGCCGGCCTGCCATGGGTCCCTCGGCCGAGGGGTAGATCAGTCTTTCCACCTGCTAGCCACTTGGCCACTTGGCCACTACGTGACAAAAGGTGAAAGCTTATAAATACTCCTCAACCTTCATTGAGGAAAGGATCCACACACAAAAACCTAAATACACTATTCATCTGGTAATATCTCCCTTATCTCTCTACAATACGTATCTAGCCAAGTAACACAGCTTAATCCTTTAAGTTTACTGACTTGAGCGTCGGAGTGAGTACGCTTGGCACACACGCCCAAGCCCTCGATTCGTTCATTGTTGTTGCAGGAGAGGCCGAGAGGGACGATAGAAGCAAGAAGGGTTCAACTCAAGACATTATTCTACAAGCCACGGGTGGTAACTAATAACTGCTCTGGAATTACGCCCGGAACAATACTTAATGACTTTTTGAGTTTTTGTGTATTTTTTTCGAGTACTATAGAGGTTATAAATTACATTTTAGTTTTATGATGTCAAAAGTCAAATTTTTTTGAGCTTATATGTAATTTTTTTGAGTTATAATATAACTTTTTGAGATTAAAGTTTAAGTAAATAAACTCAAAAACTTTATAATAAAACTCAAAAATTTTAGATTAAAACTCAAAAACATTATATCAATGCTCAAAAACTATACTATCTGATGTATAATCCACTTACTGGTCTGTACTCCGTATGCCTAAAATTTATCAAAGCCAATTTTATCATTGGGGCCCACTTACTTTTGATTTGGCCTTTCTGCCATCAAGATACTACTCCTATAACACAAATTCTTACTAAAGACGGGCACTATCCGTCTTTAGTTGTAGACGGATACCATTTTGTGAGACAAAATGCCCAAATTGGTGATAGTGGGAGGCACATGGGGGGTGCCCCCACCTTGTCCCCCTATTTGTTTTATGAGTGTAACTACCCGTCTTAAGATTCGACCCGTCTAAAGCAAGACCAACTGCTCCTATAACACAATTGTTTTCCTGGTCTTGATTTTTCCAGCCAAAGGTACATGAACTCCTAAAGTATACTTGCATTTTAAAACGGATTTGGATCCTCTCCATTTCCTTTCTCTCCATTTCCTCTCACAATCTATTTTAATAATAATTACCCATTTCACTCCCATTTTTCCTTTACTTTTATGCGTAAATTGAGAATCGTTAGATATTTCCAAGATGCGATCCGTACCATTAATAGGAACTTGCCCCTCCATTTCTTTTTAGGAAATGGAGAGAAATTGGACTCTTTTAAAACCTATTGAATAAATCTATCAAACGAGTTTGGGAAGTCGGTTACGAGTTCGGTTATTTTGGATTTAAGTAAAATAAGGATTGATTCTATTTTGGTTTTGTAAGGGTCGGATTTGTACGAATCTCGGGTCAGGTTAAGGTCGTAGTTATGAGCTGATCAAATTAAGCCTTTCTATAAATATTTATTTCTTGTAATTTAATTTAAACATAATAAATGTTTATTTATTGTAATTTAATTATAAAAATATAGTTATTCTTGATTGTAATTTAATTATAAACATATAATTGTCCATCTTGGAAAATACTCCCCCGGCCTTGTCATTTGTTTAATTCTGATTTTAATACAAAGACCAAGAAAAGGGGAGTAAACCATGTGTGCTTGTTGTTAATTGATGATGGATGACAAGTGGACCATAATGAATGTGTATGATCAATTTGTAATACTCCGTATTTATGAGTCTTTGGGTACTCTATCGAGTAGGCCTTACTCTGTCGAGTAAGGGTAAGTTGTGTTTTAGAAAAGTTTCTGACCTGTTGGGTACTCGATTGAGTAGCTGGGGTACTCGATCGAGTAGGGGGTACTCGATCGAGTATCCTTGGGTACTCGATTGAGTAGCCGGTTTTACGGAGAGTTTTCTCGGGTTTTGTTAAATATGCGATTAAGGTATATAAGCTTTGTCGTCATTATTCTAAATCACTTTTGCAAAACCTAAATCATTGTTTAAGAGAGAAAGCAAACAAGTTTTTCATCCTAATCGCATAATTAGCAATCCCCGGAGTTTGGAAGGTCAGTTCTTAGCGTTGATTATACCGTTGAGTTCCTTACGTCGAGGGTAAGATCTGTATACCCTTTTTTATTGTCTTTTCTTTGTTTTGGTTAAACCCTAATTTAGAGATTTGGGGGTTTATGTGTAGTATGTGATTTGGTAGCCTTTATGTGTTGTATGATAGGAGGAGGGTTCATAGAGGAAGCTTTTTGATTCAACAAAGAGAGAGACCGTCGATTGTGTGCTTTCGGGTAGGATTTCTACTCAAAGTATTAGTCCCATAATGGGATGATTGTTGATGTGTTGAGATTGATTGTTTGATATAGTAATTGTATTGTGACGGCTGTGATTGTGATTGTACATTGTTGATAGATTCAGACGGTTGTTGATATTGTGATTGGTTGCCTATGGTTCTCGAGATGCGTTCTCGGCTGAGTAGAGTCACTTGCGGGAGTGGCTTCACGCCCTAGTTTCGCCCTTCGTGGAACCCGCCACGGAAGGGGATGTGCACATTAATGGACAGGGTTATCGCTCACTATGTGGAGCGGGGATTTGGTGGGTACGGTGCTGCGGTCCCCATCGCGTGGTGGGTCCAGTGGACGATCGGTGATTGAGATTGTTGGGATTGGTGTGGTTTGTGTGTGTGTGTGTGATTTCGTTGTCTGTTTATCTTATCGTTGATATATTGAATTGTGTGATTAATCGACCCCGTTTAAATGTTTTAAAAACGTGGTGATCCATTCGGGGTGGTGAGCGATTATTGAGCGGTATGATATGACGCGTATGAGATAGCCGGGATGAGTCATCACGTGGCGATTAGAAGTCTTCATTTGTGTCGACGGTGTCTTATAGCTTTGATAGTTTTAGCATTAGACCGTCTGAGAATGTTGTATTTCAGTTTATTAGTTTTGGTTTTGATCATGTAATCACTTAAACTATTTACTTTTAAATATGTTTCTTTATTGTCTTATGAATATCATTGCCTCGGGTAACCGAGATGGTGACATCCTTATACCTGAGTGGTCCTGGTAAGGCATTTGGAGTATGGGGGTGTTACACAATTACCCATTAAAACCTTTCAAATATAAAAAAGTTAAATAAATGAATGAGACACCCTAAAATAGAATAGGTAAACAAGCGACCTCAACAGAGGGAGTATTTAAGAACATGGGTAAAATGAAAACTTTAGTCCGTCAATTAAAAAGAATGGGTACAATGTTATTTTGGTAGAGGGAGGGGTAATATTGATAGTTAACTCGTTTAGTATGTATATACTAAAATACGAAATTTAAAAAGAGAATAATTAATTTGGAATCAATTTTGAAAAAAGCAAAATAACAAAAAAAATTGCGAAAGTGACAACTTGCCTCCCTTAACTTTGAAATCAGACTCCATAAATTTCAATTATAGCAATCAAACTCTTTAACTTTTGTTAAAAGTGAAATTAAATTCCATTGTTTGAATTCTCGTGAAATTCCACCAAAATTTATTTTATAATCTAATTAATCAATTACATCTAAATTTTATAAACTTACAACTTATAAACAATAGTTCATAAAATTTTATCATATTTTTTTTTATTATAGATGGATGGATGTCAAATCATTATTTAGGTGGATAATTAGTTTTATATAAATTTAAAATTAGTCATTTTTATGTGATATTAGTTGTATAATATAAATGTAAAATGATTTTTTGTGAGATTTAAGTGAAATTAAAAATCAGGGTTGAGTTTCACTTTTTGTTAAAGTTAAAGGATTTTATTGCTACAATTGAAACTTAAGGAGAAAGAACAAAGGTACAATAAAAACGATATGGAAGGAGTAATTTATACTTATAATTTATCACAATATAAGAACAATTATACTTTTACATCATAATGCAAATAAAAAATGTGTGAAATACGATTGACAAAAGGCACATAAGTACGGAGTACATATTAAAAGAACAGGATGTGGGTAGGTATGTTTGAGAAGGGACAGAATGTTTCTATACAAGATAGAACATCCATACGGCGCATATTAATGACCAATGAAATGAGAAGCGGCAAATCAGCTATTGCCTAGCAATTACTTCTTCCCTCACTCTTACTCTTATATGTTTACAATTCCTTTATTACCCCTCACAACATACTCTCTCATTTTCCGATTAAGTGTCTCATTTGGACAATGGCACAAAAATTAAGGAATATAGTTAAAATAATGAAAATTATTGTATAGGGTAAGAATATATGAGTTAAATAATAAAAAATATTGAATATGATGAGTTATGGGTGATTTGGGTAGTAAATAAAGAAAAGAGCAAAGGGTAGGAAAGTAAAAAAACCATGTTCAAATATGACAAATGAGACAGTTATGTGAATAGACGAAAATGGCAAATGAGACAGTTATTTAGAATAGGAAGGAGGAGTAGACTATTATCAGGACACAGGGAGTAGTTTTTGATCAAATGGTCCGACTATTTTACATTATTATTGACCATATTCATTATTGATTTGGGTGATACTTTTTTTTTTACAACAGATAGAATATGTCACAAATTAATATTGTGATTTTTTTTGTTGGAAGTGTTTGTGTTGTCATAAATTCTCGAGTCACAAGCTTCTAACCACTTACAACTGATTAAAATAATGTTATAAAGGGGGAGTGGTTGTGAGATGTCACAAGTTACTTTTCCTATAACACCCAAAAAAAAATAAGTTACTTTCCCTAACCATAGTCTCCCTTAAATTATACGGAGTAATGCTAACTGCTAAGTAATGTAATGTATTATCCCTTTGGATTCATCCTTCACTAGCTTTATAATCACTTGGGTATTGTTCACTCAGATTTCTACGTCGTTTACGTACAACTCAACAATAATATTTCCTTCACCAGGTATTATTTTCGTATTATTTCTTCGTTTATCGTATCGTTACTCGGATTTTCATATACGTATTTCATATAAGCAAATTTTACAAATAATGTATACTCTTGTTAAAACATCTTTCTTCTAGACTTATTTTAGTTAAAGATAAATGATTTGTTTATATTTAGTATTGAGCTTGATGAAAATTTGCAAAAAGTACCTTTTTTCCAACACATCTTTAAAAAAAGGGGGGAAAAATAGAAAACAAGCAAAATAAGTAAAAACAATTTTAAGTGAAGTTTTGTTACTATAAGTTAGTCCTCATAAGATTAGATCAAATTAGAGGTGATAATGAGACGATACAACTCTCGAGAAGCTCAAAATCGGTTCGGTTAAAGCTTGGCAAAACAGAAGTATTGTATGTTATATTTATCCATCAAAAGCAAAAGAAAACCTTGATGAATACAACCAACCTTTAAACATGATAAAAATACTCCTTAATAAAGCTTGTATTTTAGCAGTAGAAGGATTTTCATGTTTTCTTCTTTTGCATTGTAAGAATATACTCGTATGTAATATTCCTTAATAGAGCTTGTATTTTTATCATATTTAAAGGTTGTATCATATTTAAAATTAGTGGAAAGCAAACGATTTGGTCCAAATCGTTTTAGATCGAGATGATAATTAGATTATTGTAAACTATTTTAATTATGAATAAACTGCAATTTGTTGCGTAGATTTCCACTAATTTTCCTCTGGATTTTTAAGCTATTTCTACGATCGTCTCACACTGTGAACGATTTTTTGTATGAAAAAAACCACTCATTTGTTACTCTCAGGTCTCAATAAATGAGTATTCTTATGCATAGGATTGTCTCATACCGTCTCACATAATATTTTACTTTTTTTCTACATACTAAAGCACTCCTTTTGCATTTTCATGTTTTACCACTTATTTGGACACAAACATGAAGTAATTAGACAAACACAAATTCTCATTATAGACGGACACTATCCGTCTATAATAAAAGACGGGTCAAATACAATACCACTTTTCTAATAGGGCAAACAAGTGGGGTGGTGGGGAAAAAAATATCACCACTTTTATTGTATTTAACCCGTCCATATCTATAGACGGATATACCCGTCTATATCAAGACTAATTACAAAAAAAAACGTCTCATTGTAGACTAAACTATCCGTTTAAAACTGTAGACGGATAGTGACCCTCTCACAAAATTAAAGTGGGAGGACAAATAGTGAAATAGGGGTTTTCATTTTCCAACTACTTTCACTTTTCACTTTTATTTGTGAGAGAGACATTATATGTCTATAACTATAAACGAATAGTGTACGTCTATAATGAGAATTTATGTTTAAAAATAGACGACACATTTTTACATGAGTGTAAAAATTTACTTCAAAGTAGCCAACTACACTTACTATTCATTTACTTTCCCCCTCCATAAAGAGTAACATTTTTTATTGGTATTTAATAAATGGAAAAACTGGAAAATAAATGAAAAGGGTATTGAATTCATAAACTCTTACGTACTTGATCTCATTTTAGAGGTTGGCTTCATAAAGTTTTACACTTTTACTCTCTTATCACAAATAAAAGGGCAATAACTAGCTAACAAATGTAAACAAATTAGAGCTTGAAATCGTTGACCCGACATGATAGATATTACAAACACGAAATTAACGGGTTATGATTAATTTACTCTAATCCATAACTTTACATAATTGAGTTAAAAATACCGCCACTTCATAAACTTATAGGAATCGAGACCGGTTAAGGTTGAGGTCTTTAAACACGTACTAACCCAACAAAATTAATTAAATAACAAATTTATTCAAGTCAGCGGGTATTTTGTTGGGTTAACTATGGTCATTTTGATCTTACTTGTGATTTAAGTTTGTTGAAAGTTACTTTCGATCAAAATAACTATGGTCACAAATTCAGAGATCGTCATAACTTAAATGGCAGTAATTATCATAAATTCTCTAACGGATATATCCGTCGCAAGCTTGCGATGGGTCAAATAATACTCACATTGAAAGATAAGACAAAAGCAAAGTGCCTAGGAAATAACATTCTGTTTTGTCTTATTTACCCATGTGGTAGTATTTGACCCGTCGCAAACTTGTGACGGATATGCCCGTCACAAGGGAGACTTATTGCGTAATTATATATCACGATTTTATTAAAATTAGGTCGTTCCGTAATCCCACAACAGAGTAAATATATACTCTAGAGTATATGTTCAAATATTTAGTCATTGAATGTAATAAATTGTCTTTCAGTCCGTCTTATTATAGACGGACACTATCCGTCTATAGCTATAGACGGATAGTGTCCCTCTCACAAATTAAAGTGGGTAGTGCAAGTGGGGGTATCCATTTTCCACCCACTTGCACTACCCACTTTAATTTGTGAGAGGGACACTATCCGTCTATAGCTATAGACGGATAGTGTCCGTCTATAATAAGAATTTGTGATTGTCTTTATATGTACTTGGTCTTTGACTTCTTATATTGTCTGTTTACTATACTCAAACAAGAACTCTTTTTTGAAGCTAAGCACAGTGCATCCAGCCACACCCCAGCTAGCCACCCACATTTGCATGCAATGTCGTCAATCAATCCTCCAAATTGGTAAAGTATTTATCTTATATTATTTCATGCATGTTTTGTGTCGAGTTAGATTTATGAGCTTGATTGTTTGGTTTTTACTTAAATTAATTATAATTATGCTAGTGTTAAACATGTACAAATTATAAAAATGAAATATAAAATAATGTGGAGTATTAAAATGTAGGAGTATACATTATTGACATTAAGTTGTATATCATATACTCCTAGTATGATAAAATATGGGTGGTGTGTTATTGTTTAGCTAAAATATGTTAGACAAAATATTTCTTCCGTCTCAGTCAATAGTTTACCCTTACTTAATTTCTTCCTCACAAAATAAGGCAAGTATAAACTATTTACTGAAACAGAGAATATTATTACCTACACCTGATTAATATCTTTTCACTCGATTAAAATGGACGCAAGAAAAAAATTCAATACTCCATATGTAGTTATACACAATATGTAATGTCACCTATAAATTAATTGGCTGTTAAATTAGATCTACCCTTTCTTTATCCAAAATGAAAGTTTATTAATTAAAGTAGATCTACCCCTTCTTTATCACCTATATATTTTGTCGTTAAATATTTCTATAGAAAATAAATGCACGGTGATAGAGATACATGAGTCGAACACACCATCGGGACATAGTTCGTTCCATTCCTGCATTTCATTTAATTAATTTGAATATTTAAAAATAGTACACGGAGTAATATTTTTTATTTTTTAGATAGGTATCTAGCGTGTTTAAGTAAAATTAACAAATTATTAACTATATTCATGTATAAAAAAAGAGTTTTTTTTTTCTTGGTTATAATAGAAACAATAACAGAAAAGCTGAGTTAAAAGACTCTTGTAAACCACATTATTATCACAATCAACATGATAAAAAAGCAAACAAATAATTGAAACGAGGGATTATATATTTATATATGGTTCTTTATCTCCAATTAATTAGTCACACTCATATATTTTATCTCATAATCCATGTTTTGTTTTCCACGTATAAATTATGATGATTCGATTTTCGAATGTAAAAAAAGGGTTTAGAAGTTCAGTGTCGATTTTCCATATTTTCAACATGAACAATTGCTAGTCTAAAAATATGATTGATCGAGTAGGCGTAAAATTGAGCCATGGAGGAGATGAGAGACATGAACAATTGCTAAGCTAGTTCAAGAATTGCTTTTACACAATTAATTCGTTTGGAGCAGTTTTTTCATTAAATTGTGCATTAATCTCAATTAAGTGTATACAAATTGCTTGGTTTTACCAACAATTCGATAACTATTTTTTACTAATAATTTAACAACTACATTTTACTAATAATAATTCAATAATTATTTTACAGGGACAAGATACTCTTTATTTGGGACTTTGCAGGACCCCAAAAAATTCCAATCATTCAGGAGGCTATTCAACAAAGGAAAGGTAATCACTTTTCTTTTCTAATTTGATTATATAATATTTTATTAATTTGCTTAATGGTCTTACAAGCGGTATACAACTAGTAAGTAGTAACAATAAACATTCTTGAATGCGTGCGGTCTTCAAAAATATTTTAAGAGTAAATTTCACCATGTATATGTAGTTTTTTTTGTTAAAAAATAATACGGAGTATGGAGTATTTCATAAAATGGTTTTTTTTATGATTAAGGTAAATATTTTGATTTTATTTACTAATTATTTATTTTTATATATCAAAGATCAAAGTTTGTTAATTTTAACCCTAAAACACAATATTCATAAAATTCCTGAATATTACATAAGTAAAAAAAATGGCCTCAAAATTAGAATATACACATTGAGGACACACACAATAAAACATGTATTGTAATTGTCAAAATAAAGACCATATACTGGAATAAAAAAGAAGTACTCCGTAACATTTTACGGTCTTTCATAAAATCAGAAGTTAAATATCTGTTTTAGATTATGATAGGCTTAATTATAGACTATAAAACATGTATATTTGTTTTGCAGATTGTTGTGCATATGCAGCTATTGGTTCTCACATTGAGTACAATGTGAGAATTGCATATGCAAATCAAGGGATCTCATTGCCATCCGAAAGGTTGGTTGATGACAAGAAGTGGGAAACGAACCTTACGACAATTGTCGGAAATCCGGTTCGTGATCCTTGGCTTCTTCTCAAAGATGCCAAGGCTAATGGTGTCCCACTCTTCAACGAGCTAACCTTCAACACTGACGAGAATTATCATTTCAAAAATTGTGATCCAGTGTCCATGAAGAATGTCATCCGATCTTACACTTTAGTTGTAGAATTTGTAGTACGTGATGATTACTCTCATAATGGGGAGACTCCTTACATGGGAAGGGGAATCGTGTTGAAGAAACGCGATAACAAACCTCATACCCATGCCGTTGTCGTTGTTGGGGAGTACGAGGATGACTCGTTGTTTACTCCCAATGAGACAATAGAGCCTTTGTGGGTTTATCAGAATTCCGATGGTGACAAAGATAAAAGCTTTCTTCGTAACGGGCTTAATGTCATTCGACATAGTTTGTTAATAGGAGCATATTGTGGAGAGAGTTATGCAACTAATGTGCTACTCGACAAGATAGAAGCCGGGAAGGTGAAGTCGTTTCGCCAGACGAAGCGCGTGAATCCCGAGATCTTGGCAAAGGCACGAAAAGCACCTTAGAAATGCGAATATGTATTGTGTATGAGTGATTTAGTAGCTATGGTGTTGTGGTGGTTCTATTTGGCTTAGAAATATTGAGGAGATTTCTACTGTTTTTTTTAGTATGGTGTACTTGTAATATTCTATGGAGTATTTGACTATTTGTTATGGGAAACTTTGACATTTCTATTATGGCAGTAGCTGAGAATGATTTCTATTAACAATAAGAATGTGGTTTGCGCAAGACTAACTTTATATTAAGAATTTTGTTGTAGACTAGCTCTCAGAAGTAAATTACCGGCCTTTTCTGAAGCTTGTAACAGTAGTATTCCCGACAAGATATATGCTTCTTCTCCTTAGAACTCGGCTGAGCTGCGCCTGTGCAAGTCAAAGAACACCCACAATTAGTATCAGAGTCTACATTGTCCAAGGCAGGAATGTCAACTTTTAAAAAACTAAGGTATAATGTTGGGGAAGTAGTATTTACGGGTTGCTTCATCTGCCAAAAGCTCAGCTGAGCTGCATCATTAGCGGTAGGAATGCATGATCCTATGTGATTTGTTGTTTCTGCCAGATACAAGAATAGCAGCCACTTCATCGGACGTTGCTTGCAGACCAAATAGCAGCCACTTCATCGGACGTTGGTGCATTATGGGTACGCTGGTCATGTACTGGCGCTTTCTTTATAAGTATTTGTGTCTCCTCAGTAACACAAACCTCTTTCAAAGACCTAAAAAACTTGGCGTAAGGTTCATCTGTGTAACTTCCATGAGGACATCACTTACATCATGTCGTAACTAAGGAAGTAGCCCATTCTATTAGCGGCCTCATGTTGGCCATCGTAGAAGTGCAGCTGCAAGTATTTAGGGCTGTTGCTCGTAGGCATGAGATTAGGAATGTAATGATAGATTTGACCGTGTGATTTGAACTTGTAAATGCCTTTATGAGTCTTGGCATCGTCCTGAGAAGTGAATAGCCTTTGAAGCTGCAGTGAGCTTTCATTAGCAGGAAGGTGTACAGCGCCATCTCCACAGCAGAAATGCAATGATTCATAGGCGAATTTAACAGCGTTGCATTTCAAACATCAACCGGGGAGGGGCTTAACAATTTTAAAGGTTGGCCCAGGTAGTTTGTGCCTCCTGTCTGCAACTGGTATGCCTGTGTTAAATTGGAATTGCTTCGTCACGAATCTAAAGCACTAGCTAGTCTATTTTTAAAAGCAACAATCACTTCTTAATTATTAGTTGTGGAAAAAAAAAATACCCGGGGTTTTCATCGAGCCTCCCCTGGTTAGTTGTGGTTCAGGTTGTGCAGCGACCCTTTTCAATTAGGACAAATGTTTTATTCTGAGTTCAGTCAGTTTATGGGAAGGTATTTAGTGATGTCTCACCTATGCAGCATTGTTTGGGAGAGCGGTCGTACCAGTTCTTCCCAAATGAATTGGCTTATTCAAAAAAAGCCCTATTCTTTGAAAGAATTAGATCTGTTCCTCCGCCAAAAATGGGAATGGGTCCCCTATTTGACGACCTTCATGCAAGAGTTCTCGCCAGATCTGGCGTTTTTGAAGCCGCTGTAAAAGAAAGTTTGAGACATGAGGTGTATAATATTTCAAGTATCTGACGACTAACGGCTGGTTCAGAAGCAACAAAGCAAGCTTATGAGTATATACCTCGTGCTTGCTGATTAGACGCCCGCTGTGCGTATAGGTCTTATTGCTTCACAATCTGTGGCAAAAAAAGGATTCTGTACAGGAACTATACTGTTGGATTGTAAATAGTGGTCTGCTCTCCGCGAGCTCTGTGAAAATGTGGTTACCGAGGGTCCAATGCTTAGATAGAGGAAAGGGGATGACGCTCAATGGCCCAATTTCCATTGTTCGTTTATAAATCATAGACCATTAAAGTTTCGGACTTGAACAAAATACAAACCACCAACAAAAGAAAACAACACATGTTACAAAAACAAAGGAATGTCGCCGACATGTTACAAAAACTATTCATTGATGCCATTAAGCCATTCTCAAAGTAGAATGCATGTCATTTTAAATTACAGCAATGTACATGCTTAATTGTTAATACATACATATCTCAAAAGGAGCTGGGACTTTGAATAACGTTTCCAAATGATTGCAAAATGTACCAACCAGTACTACTCTACTGCAACCACATAAATATCCAAAAAGATTAAACAGTGCTACAATTAAAGTATGTTTAATAGTCCTCAACTCTCCACTTTGACACTTTCACTGCACATTACTTTAGATGGCTCTCCCATTCCGACGAGGACGCAAGTCACGTGGCTTGGTCTCATAAAGCCCTTGACGGAATCGGCCGGTTGGATGCACAATTTCTCCATCACACATCTCACAAGGTGTTTTTTCAGAACCTGTGAAGAATCAAACAAAATTTGTAACCAATAATTTTTGGTTTTTATGTCAAGTTTATCATGCGTGCCATATTGTGATATTGCCATTTGAGTCATCAATCATACACAGTTCCACAGAAAAGGAAATAGCACGCTGAGGAAAAAATGTTGGCGAATCACCAGTAGACTAAAAATATAGTTTAAGAATAAGGATGTTAATGTCCTGCAGTTTACTAATGTCATCATTGTGCATTTATGCTATTGAAGAGAGTAGAGGAAGAGGTTTTGTTTGGTAGGTACGGGTGTCCATATGTATGTGCAAGCATAAGGCTAGTTATAAGCGTGTTGGCTAAACTGAACATTAAAGACCGTCTTTAACTCTTAAGTGTTGTAATTGCATGCCGTAAACCTCAAGAACACAAATACATACGCCTTCTCTCATGTAGCAAACATTACATTCGTAAAATATCGCAAACATGAAATAAATGCTACTAATTTGAACAAGAGCTTAATGTATTGAAGTTTATCAGAGTATGTCTTGCTTTTCAAAGGTACCACAAAAAAGTTGCTGAATTCTTTTTACTAAATTGAGCTACAAATTTTAGCCAAAACATGGAATAAAGATTATACTTGACTGAAAAAGAGCTAATGCATAAAACTCCATCAAGTCTCTTACCATTTAATGGACGACACGCAGTGACTGAATATTTTGCAACACCAGATTTAAATCCAGCAACCGTTAGTTCTGCAAAGAAGAGCGTTGTAGACTTGTGACTTTTCTTGGATGATTCAGATGCTCTAAAGTTAGCATGAATCCAAAGTCCACCGCGCCAAAGAGAGCCATTGCTCAGGAGAGGCTCCTTCAACTCATAATGAGTGTTCTGTCAAATAAGATGTATGGTAACTAAGGAAACATGTACGCCAATCATCTTAACATGTGTGCACAAAGTGTAGAGACTAATTATGAAACAGTTCAGGTTAGCATACATGCTTACTGTTGTAGTACTGGAGTGCTAGTTTAGCGCTTCTGATAGTTTGTGACTGATCCTTCGCCTCTGCTTCAGTCAGGCCTGGCGATTCTGGTGGAGAACTACATAAATAATATTCTGATAGTCTAGCACACCTAGATAGACACCCAATGCATCACACATACAAGAAGATAAGATTTTAAGTCAAAGCGAAAACCAAATTTTATCTCACACATAAATGAGAGACACCAAATCAGAGACTTTTACCTAGAAAGCTAGCTTACATAATACTGATGATTATCATTATTGTTATTATTATGTCAAATAAATAATGCTCTCCCAGGAAATATACGTAGGTGACATTGGGTTTTATTAATCAAAAACCATTTAGCTTTACACATCAATAAACACACTATGCTCATATTTATCTCTAGCAAATATACACTAGAAGAAACAAACTAAACCAATGAAATAAAAAAAAAACTTGGCAGATCATGTTCTGATGAACACAAGGGAAACGAATCAAACATCAATAATACTCAGACTTTCGTTACAGCTTACTATACCTAATATCAAGTAAAAGTTTCTTCCTTTAAAAGAGATTATAATTTCTGCATTCTATTTCTTATCCAGCTAGTCTTGCTTGTGACGGGCTAATCCCGTCACAAGCTTGTGACCTCTCACAAAAAGGGAGAGGGGACAAGGTGGGGCATCTCCCATGTGCTTCCCACTCACCTTTCAATGGGTATTTTGTGAGAGAAAACGGTATCCGTCACAAATCGCCGTCACAAATGAGATTTTGTGATTTCTTATTGTGCCATAAGATTATAACACGAATACTACATGTATACAAAATACGGTCATTGTCCTATAATCAAGAATACTAACTATTGTTATCCTCAAATCTTTTCCTTTATGGTATTTTTATTTCGCAACATTTACCAAATAAAAAGCTTAGAAAACCCATGTCAATTGCAAATGAAAGGTAGAAAACACATTACTTTTTTTCATCAGATGAATCATCAGCCCTAGAGCGCTTATTGCTATTGTCGGCAATTACTTCAGCTCCCATCGTTGTTCCTTCATATTACAGAGGTAAGGTAACAAAAGCACTAATAAATCGTCGGAAAGTAAAATTCAAAGGTAGAAATCGAAAAATAATTTATAAAATTGATATTACAGAGGTAAGAAAAGCACTAATAATTTATAAAATTGATAAAAATTAGGAAGAATTGCATACCAAGATGATGTAAAAGGGGAAGAAATCGGAACTTACCCTAATTTGTTTGAAGAGTAAATGCGCCCCAAGAGTTGCCGCAGACGAGGAGGATGTTTTTGGTAATTATAAGGAGGAAGTTAATTGGGAGTGCAGATCCGGATATTTGGGTTTGAGTGGGAGATAATATTATGGCAATACGAGCCCAATTCATAAAACCGTGTGATTGGCTACCTTTAAAATGGATATCCGATCCGATTTTTTTTCTGAATATCCAAAATCTGAAGAAAAAAATCCGAATGTATGGATACCATTTAAAATGGATATCCGATCTGATTTTTTCTGAATAAACTGGATCGGATATGGATTGTGATTTTCTTAAAACCGGATATCCGAATCCGATTCGAATTTTAAAAATTTATATATATAAAAAAAAGAAAATTTTATGTTTAGTTTATACGGTTTTTAAACTAGTTTTGAAATTTGTAATAAAAACTTGTAATTTATGCAATCGCGAAAGTGGCAATTTGCCCCCTTAACTTTGTTCAATAGTGAAATTAGGCCCCTTAAGTTTCTATCGTAGCAATCAAACCCCTTAACTCTATCAAAAAGTGAAATTCAACCCCGATTTTTATTTTTCACTTAATTCTCAACAAAATTTCATTTTATATTTACTTTATACAACTTATATAATATACATAAAAAATACTAATTTTAAATTTATTAATTTATATAAAATTATTCATTTAAAGAATAGTTTTGCATTCATCTATAATAAACAAAATAAAAAAATGATAAAATTTCATGAACTATTCTTACATTTATAATAAGTTTTCAAACAATTGTATAATTATAAAAAAATACTCGCCATTACAACTATATATTTTATAAAAGTTCTAAAGTCATAAAAATTAAATTTTGTATTATGGCAATACGAGCCCAATTCACAGCCTCGGTGTAATTTTTAATGTACATTTAAATTCGGATCGAATCTGGTTTCCGAAATCTAGATATCCGAATTTTCGGATTCCAGATTTTCAGATATCCGAATTATTCGGATGGGATGTGGATCAAGAAAAATGATAATTTTAAATTCGGATATTCGATCCGGTTTTGAAATTTGGATCGGATATCCGGTTTTGCTCAGCCTTAATAACCGGGAAAGTGAAGCCGTTTCACAAGACGGAGCGCGTGGTTCCAGAGATATATTAGCAAATGCACGAAAAACACCTTAGAGATGTAATTATTGTTATTGAACATGTATTTGTGTATGAGTGGTTTAGTAGCTATGGTGGTCTAATAGCTAGTTGCTCTGGGTTCTATTTATGGCTTAGTAATATTGAGGATTTTCTTTTGTTTTTAGCATTTTGTACCTTATATGGAGTATTTGTTATGGCGAGCTATGACATTTCTATATACTCCCTCCTATTCGAAATAACTGTCCCATTTGGACAATGGCACGAAAATTAAGGAATGGAGTTAAAATAATGAAAAGTATTGTATAGGGGTAAAAATATAAGAGTTAAATAATTAAAAGTATTGAATATGATGGTTTAGGGGTGGTTGGAGTGGTAAATAAAGAAAAGAGTCAAGGGTAGGAAAGTCAAAAAACATGTCCAAATATGGCAAATGGGACAGTTATGTGAATAGACGGAAATGACAAATGAGACAGTTATTCTGAATAGGAGGGAGTAGCTACTAGCTAACAATGAGAATGATTTATATTTACAAAAAAAAATTGTTTTGTGCAAGACTAACTTTACACTAATATGTTTGGGGGATTGTGATTGGCGATTTTTTCCGTGTTTGAGTTCAGTTTATCAAAATGGTATAAGTGATAAAAGTATGTGAATAAAAGAGTTGCAGTCACTCTGCCATGTGTGACTTGTGTAAATAAAAGAGTTGCAATCAAATTATCAAAATGGTAGAAATGATAAAAGTATGCACGTAACTAGAGTCGAATAATTAGATGAAGGAATTTGGACAGAAAAGGAGAGGAGGAGAACTGGAGAAGGTTGATCGATTATTTTTTCTAAAAGGCAGCTTAATGTGGTGTTTATTGCGGTTTCACTCGTGGCTAATTTTCAAAAAGTTTTCCCTATAAAAAAGTAGATAAGTTCTTCTTGTACTTTTACCTATGCACATCTTCCTCTTATGCATATTGTTACGTCTTCCTAGGTAAACCAAAGGGAAATTGTGCACACAAGGATATCCAATCAACTAAATAAATCGCATATGACAAACAATAATCTTGCAAGATTGCAACACATAATAAGGAATGTCATCGGGAAGTATAACGTTTCTACCAAGTTTTATAAGAGTTCATCTTTGCCAAGATAAGAATGCTGCAACTTAGCATCAAGGCTCCTCAGTGGCGCAATCAATCTAACCTGAATACATTTGTTCCGGGTGTAATTCCAGAGCAGTTATATGTTACCACCCGTGCTTGTAGAATGACGTCTTTAGTTGAATCCTCCTTGCGGTCTCCTGAAACGATGAACAAACTGAGGGCTCGGCTTTGGACCGAGCGAACTCACTCCGACGCTCAAGTCAGTAACTTAGAGAGGTAAGTGGTTGTTACTTGGCAAAGTATGTATTGTAGAGAGATAAGGAAGATATTACCAGATGAATAGTGATTCTTAGGTTAAATTGTGGATCCTCTACTCAATGATAGTTGAGGAGTATTTATAGACTTTCACCTTTTGTCACGTAGTGGCCAAGTGGCCAAGTGGCTAGCAGGTGGAAAGACTGATCTACCCCTCGGCCGAGGGACCTATGGCAGGCCGGCGGGCCCTGTTGACTCACCGCCGAGGGGTCTTGGATATGAGTACGCGGATGTGTGCCCCATTTGTGGTTGCCCCGGCCGGACCCATCCGACAGCCGACAGGCCTCGTCGGTTAGGTTTGTCTAAGCCGTTGACTTCTTGTGGATATCTTTGACCTTGCTCAATGTGTTGACTTGGTCGGGTGTGCGAATATGCCCCATCAATTTGCCCCAGCCGTAGTCTATGCCGTGGTATGGGCTCCGATGTATCCGAGCGTATATTCGCGCAAGTGAAAATTTTCGCCCGCTTCTTCTACCCCGGCGTGGCTCGCTTAGGCCGTACCATATCCCCCTCCACATGGTTGTGCAATGGACATCCGATGTGGAAAAGGCAATGACGCTTGCTGAGACCAGGGTGGAGAGTGCGGTTGTTTCGATTTCCCCCGGCCGGTGCTTTTCGGCTTGGTTGATCATGTGGCCGGCGGAGAAACGGATACTTAGGATTTTGTTGAGGAAGATGAACAGGCAGAGAGATATGAAGGGCGTCTTTGAAGACGCTTGGTCACCGTTGCATTGATTGACATTCAACTGTTTGCAACGATTGACATTCCGTGGTCGCATGTCCGACACGCGTCCGATTGCGATTGATTGGCGACGTTTCATGGGCTGTGCCCCGATTGGTCCTTCTTCATGGGCTTTTTCCTATAAATAGGGCAGTTAGTCTTTGAAATTGGGCACCAATTTCGTTCTCTTAAAATTTTCTTTCCTCTAAATTTCCAAGGGTTTTTCTCTTTTCTAATCTTCAGTGTCGTTACTTTGGCTAGTGTTTTTCTTCAAGGTAAACAAACAAACTTTTCTCGATCTCTTATTTTGTTGAATAACTGTTGCTACCATGTCTTCTATTGAGGCCGGACCTAGTAACCCGCGCCGGGGGTTCCTGTCGCGTCCGGATGAAGGGGAGGCACCGCCGCCGTCCCACTAAGGTCCGGGGGTCCGAGGTCTCCTTCTCCTGAAGTTGATCCTCAAATTTTGGAGGAATGGGAGGATGATGATGATGTTGATGACGACGGAGACGATTTTGGTGATGATGCTGAAAGGGCTCGGCTTTGGACCGAGCGAACTCACTCCGACGCTCAAGTCAGTAACTTAGAGAGGTAAGTGGTTGTTACTTGGCAAAGTATGTATTGTAGAGAGATAAGGAAGATATTACCAGATGAATAGTGATTCTTAGGTTAAATTGTGGATCCTCTACTCAATGATAGTTGAGGAGTATTTATAGACTTTCACCTTTTGTCACGTAGTGGCCAAGTGGCTAGCAGGTGGAAAGACTGATCTACCCCTCGGCCGAGGGACCTATGGCAGGCCGGCGGGCCCTGTTGACTCACCGCCGAGGGGTCTTGGATATGAGTTCGCGGATGTGTGCCCCGGCTGGCTGGTTGCCCCGGTCGGGACCCATCTGACAGGCCGACAGGCCTCGTCGGTTAGGCTGTCTAAGCCGTTGACTTGCTGTGGATATCTTTGACCTTGCTCAATGTGTTGACTTGGTCAGCGGGTGCAGAATATGCCCCATCAACATTATTTCTATTTGAAGCTTTACTTAGTGGCCCAATTTCCACTCTTTAGTACGGGGTAAAATAGATCATCATTCAATTCCGACTTAAAACAAATTAAAATCATCAAAGAAAGAAAAAAAGTGCATACGACTCCATATCTTCTACCAACAAATAATTTGAGAGTACATATTTGTCAATAAAAATGTGTCAAACAAAATAAATAAAATTTGTAACTTCAAAGCTAGAGAGGTACAACAACTGAAAAATGTCATCAAATATGTTAGAAAAATTGTTCACAAATGTCGTAGTCATTATCAAAAAGAAGCATTGCAAATGTTATATGTATCAAATTACACCAATGTACGTACATGCTTCTATATATCTCAAAATGGAACTCGGACTTGAACACGTCTTTAAAAATGGTTACTAAATGTACCATTTGTACAACCGAATACTACTACTACTTACTAATGTAACTACCATCAATATCTAAAGAGATGAATGCTATAATTCAAGTAGGTTAATCTAGTCCTTAACTCACCCATTTTCCCTGCAACTTACTTCATGTGACTCTCCTATTCTGACGAGGACGCAAGTCACCTGGCTTGGCCGCGTAAAGTCCTTGACGGAATCTCCCGGTTGGATGAAAAATACTTCCGCCACACATCTCACAACAAGTAGTCCTTTTAGCACCTATGAAAAATTCAACAAAATTTGTAACAAACGGTTTTGTGTTTTTATGTCAAGTTTATCACGTGTGCCATCGAGTCATCAATTATATACAAAGTTTCCGCAAATAGCAGAAAAAGAAAAAACAAAATAAAAATTAAAAAATATGGCAGCAAACCACCAATAGACTAGAAATATAGTTTGAAGCATAAGGAGTCAAATAGGCCAATGCTTTACTAATAAAGTCATTGAGCATTTATGCCTACTTAAGTAGTTTACCTATTTTCTTTTTTGCATAATCAATTAAAATCAAAACATTATTCAATCAATTAGTCTTGCTATAGACGGGTATATCCGTCTATTGCTATAGACGGGTCAAATACAATGAAAGTGGTTACAAACAATAATTGTAACTAAATGAAGTTTTCTAAAAAGATAAAATGTTAGATCAAAGACGACTAGTCAAGAGACTATATGAAGAGATTTTGTTTGGTAGGTTCGGGTGTCGGGGAAGCTACATCGACAAGCCCGCTCCAATGATATCCATATGTAAGTGCAAGCATTTCGCTTAGGTATAAGTGTGACACATAAGTATTTCTGACTTTATCAAGTCAAGAACACAGATATATACATACGACTTTCCTTCACTTAGGGGATATTATATCCGCAGAATATCTCAAATTATGTCTTGGTTATTTAAGGTACCACAAATAATTGTTTAATTCTATTTACTATAGAACTATAAATTTTAGCAGAAACATGAAATATAGTTGATATTAGATTGAAAAGGGGATAAATGGATAGAATTTCATCGAGTAATTCTTACCATTTAATGGACGACAAGCAGTGACCACATCCTTTGGAACACCAGATTTTCGGCAAACCTTCAGTTCTGCAAAGAAGAGCTTTGTAGAAGAATCCCCATGACTTTTCTTGGACAAGTCGAATGCTTTAAAATTGGCGTGAATCCAAAGTCCACCACTCCACAAAGAGCCATTGCTCACGACAGGCTCTGCCAACTCATAATGAGTATGCTGACAAATAAAAAGATGTTAAAGAAGCAAACATGTCTAGGCCAATTACCATAGCACACAAAGTTTAGACTTGTTTCTTGTAAGGGGGAAAGCAATGAAATAGTGTAGGTTAACATACATGTTTCTTGTTATAGTACTCTAGTGCTACTTTCGCAGTTTCGATAGTTTGTGAGTGATCTATCACCTCTTCGTCAGTTCGGCATGGCGATTCTGGTGGAGAGCTACATAAATAATACTCTGATAGTCTAGAGTACCTAGATAGATGGCCAATGTATCAAAGATAAAAGATTTAAGGCAAAGCGAAAACTAAGCCACATAATGTGAAAAAGATTTAAGACTAAAACACTAACATTATGTCGCCAAACTGGTGCAACCTAAATTTTATCTGTTATTGCAATATAAATAAAGTTAAATAAAATACACCAAATCACAAAAGATTTACTAGAAAGCTAGCTTACATAATGGTCATTATTATTATGTTGAATAAATACTCCTCTCACAGGAAATATACATAGGTGATAAGTGACGTTTTTTTTTAATCAAATTCTCTATACCATTTAGCTTTGCACATTAATAAACACACAATGTCAATATCTTCAGATCTATCTCCAGCAAATATATACTAGAAGATAACAAACTGAACCAATGAAATAAAAAAGTAATCTTAGCAGATCATGTTCTAATGAACAGAAGGGAAAGATCAATAATACTCAGACTTTCGTTACAACTTACTATGTATTCTATTTCTTATTGTGCCATAAATTTCTGCAGTAGATACTAATATGCTATTACCCAATAGACACATTTCTCCCCGAAACAGAAAAAGTGGAACAGGATACTCGGGTTTAGTTAATCAAAACACTAAAATGCAGTTTCTACCTATATATCAAGCTCTGTGCGGGAAATTATGGAATATTGCGTTCTAACCCAAGTATTATCCTTCCATGCTAGTCATCATACAATCATTTTGGTCATCATAAGATTATAACACAAATACTACCTAATGTATTCAAAATACGGTCATTGTACTAACTATTGTACTAACTATTGTAATTCTTTGTACCATTTAGCTTTACACACCAATAAACACACTATGCTCATATTTTATCTCTAGCAAATATACACTAGAAGAAACAAACTGAACCAATGAAATAAAAAAGTAATCTTGGCAGAACATATGTTCTGATGAACACAAGGGAAACGATCAATAATACTCAGACTTTCGTTACAGCTTACTATACCAAATATCAAGTAAAAGTTTCTTCCTTTAAAAGATTATAATTTCTGCATTCTATTTCCTATTGTGCCATAAATTTTTGTATTAGATACTTCTTCCCGAAACAGAAAAAGTGAAAGATACTCAAGTTTAGTTAATCAACACACTAAAATGCAGTTTCTACCTATATATCGAGCTATGTGTGGAAAACTATGGGACATTGAATTCTAACACAAGTATTTTCCTTCCCATGGTCATCAATCATCATAAAATCATTCTGGTCATCATAAGATTATAACACGAATACTACATGTATACAAAATATGTTCATTGTCCTATAATCAAGAGTACTAACTATTGTAATATTCTTCTGTCCCGCTAAATCTTTACGTTTCCTTTTCCTTTATCGTGTTTTTACTTCGTTACATCACTAGTAAAAAGCTAAGAAAAGTCATGTCAATTGCAAAAAAAGGCAGAAAACAAGATTATAAGAAACATTACTCCTTATCAGATGAATGAACTTCAATGCTAGAGCGCTTAATCTTTCCCTCAATCAGAGTCTCATCTTCAACAAATCCTTTGATTGTCCTACAATCAAGAATTCTAACTATTGTAATACTCAAATTTTTCCTTTATCGTATTTTTATTTCATTACATTACCAAATAAAAAGCTTAGGAAACCATGTCAATTGCAAGTGAAAGGCAGAAAACACATTACTTTTCATGAGATGAATCATCAGAGCGCATAATCTTTTTGAAGAGTTTAGGATCCCGAAGTACCTAAGAGGGGGAGGGGGTGAATTAGGTACCTTTTAAAATTTTTAACTTAACTTAATTGATTTAAGTTAGTTAAATGAAATGATATCTCAAATACCTAACACAACCTCTTTTAAATGGAGATTAAAAGAAGTGTCGTTGGTTGTGATGAAGGCAACAGTGTAACGGACTGTAACTTGTTGTCTTTGTATAAATGTAAACAATGAGACCAACGTGACAAAGATAGTAGACTCGTTTCTTGAAGATAATAAAAACGACAAACTAAGAATTGCAGCGGAAATAAATAAACGAAATAAGTTCAACACAATCAGTTTTGAATTGGTTCGGCCTACACTCTATAGGCCTACGTCCAATCTACTTCTCATTAATAATTTGATAATGTAATTAACTCTAACTACAATTATTCTATTACAATGAGATCCCCACAATCTACTCCGATTGTGCTACTCAAGAAACTACTCCGTTTCTTTAAGCTCTATCTAGTTCTCAAATAGTTATAGGATCAAATATCTCTAAGTTGTTCACTTAAGAACGGGAGAGATCAATTTTCGATCAACTAAGAGAAGAAAGATATTAAGCTAAGCCATACTTAAACAAATGAACCATTTTTGAGACTTGTAAGAAATATGAAAAACTTGCAATTTAAAAGATTTTAAATACTTGAAAGCATTAAGGTTTTTGCAAAGGTTTTCAATTTCTTTCTCAGATTTTATAAGCTATGAAAGTGTGTTTTATGCAAAGAAGGAGCATCTCTTTATATAGAGGAAGACGGGTGGAGTTTACTTTATATTAAATTAATATAAAGTAAATCAAGTTTAGCAAGCCACAAGTTTTCAGTCAAAAGCATTTTCCTTGCACCAAAATGGGTAGTCAAAAAATCAAGCAAGAAAAGTTTTCTTTCCTTCTTTGCCAAGAGTCACACATGTGACTTGGGCAAATATGGGAAGTCTTTAAAAAGCTTTCAAAAACACAAACTTGGAATCTTAACTTGTTTAGGCAAAACTTACATCTTACTAACTAATCTAATTACTTAAATTAGTTAGATGAGATGCCACAATTAAATAAAAGAGAAATGTATTCCTTTTGAAAATAATGGTTCATCCGTCCGGAAGGAAATGTGATGGCGACATCAATTGTTTCCTCGATATAGCAAAGTTAATATTTTTCTAACTCGAACCTATGGACCCTTAAACAATACAAGACGATCTTCATCCTTGGCTTCATTCTACTTTGATCATCATCAATCTCTGTAAATCCTATTAAGAAAACTTAAGAGAAACATTAGTAACATTTGGTTTGTCATCATCAACACAATAAGCTCAACACTTTTCTTCTACCAAAGTCCCGTCTTCCACAAACAGCTTGGTGTCGTAGTCGGTGTAGAAAATATCCAAAGTCCTGTCAATTGTATTGTAATTACATTAACAAAATTCCACAAACACAAACAAACACAAACACAAACACAAACACAAACACAAACACAAATACAAATAATTAAGTAATAAACGCTACACACCGGCGATTGTTCTTGTCAAATAACCAGCCGCTCGGATTGCTGTTGTCGGCAATTACTTCAGCTGCCATCGTCGTTCCTTCAATCACAGAGGTAAAAAAGATTAACAAATCATCTGAAAGTAAAATTCAAAGGTAGAAATCGAAAAATAGCAGTATAATTTATAAAATTGTTAAAAAGTAGGAAGAATTGCATACGAAGATTGTTGATGAAAAAAGGGAAGAAATCGAAACTTCTCCTAATTTGTTTGAAGAGTAAATGCGCCGCAAGAGTTACTGCAGACGAGGAGGATGTTTTTGGTAATTGTAAGGAGGAAATAATTGGGAGTGCGATCGGTATACTTTCGGTTTTAATGTTGTTGCATTGGGTTTTATATGGGAGACATGTTACGAGAATACGAGCCCAATTTATAAAGTGCTGTCACATGCGAGACTATCGAGTTTACATATCAATTCAATTTAAAACAAAAGATTGTGTAATTTAATCAAGAAAATCGAATATTGCTTATTTGATATTCAAATTAATTATGAATCTAAAACATTAAATGAAGTTTTTGGGGAAAAAATTGATTGGAGTTTGAGAAGAAATGGAGAAAGATTAAATTTTCCTCTTTTAAAGGAAGAGTAGTTTATGGAAAATTTATGACAAAATGTATGTGGAAAGTAAAATACGTATGTAAAAGAGTAATTTCGTACAAAAATTAACATGATCAATAGAAACTATACTGTCTAAACACGGTTTTTTTCTATGTCATGGAAATGAATTCTAAAAAGTCAAGGCTGAGAATCGTGATTTTGGATGAATTGATTTGGTTCAGTAATGGTAGAGCCAAGATTTGAAACTCACGGGGAGCAAATAGGTAACCTGGAAAAAAATCGAAAATTTTAATTAAAAACTTTAAATTCGATGAGTGGAGCGACTCGGATGAGCCCTCATGCTAACCCCCTATCGCCATCACTAGGTTTGGGTATGTTTTAACAGGCTTGGGTCTAAGTTTCAATTTAAGCTTAAACCATTGGATTAGAAAAATTGATTTACCTTACTTTCTCTATGGATCTGAGTTGGTTGCGTTTCCGATTTGATTTTTCACATTCAATGTTATCCTCACACTGCCAAAATGTCTTGATTTGTATCACACCCATGGACCAAATTAACAAAACAGCAAAGAGAAAACAAACTGATTTTGATTAACGTGTTGATTAGGCTAAAGGTTTCCTCAAAAAGTAAATAGTTGCATGGATTGCAGTTTTGGTCTATAGCACAAGCTCATTAAAATTGAGGTGACTAAAGTTTACCGAGGGATCATAATAATATTGTTATAAAAGCAATGATAAACTAATGAAATTGTATATTTCTCAATGATAGAATATCGTACAAAGGGTTAGCTACTTAGCTTATATACTACAACAACCAAATCTTCTCCTAATTATGATCCTATAAGAAAGGCAACTAATTATATGGATAAATACATACTCCTATTTACACGAGATATGATGCCAATATGATACGGGAATATTGGAATATTCTAACACTCCCCCCTCAAGTTGGACCGCTCGGAAGTCCGATGCCCAACTTGAACTGTAAGTATGTAAAAGCTTCACTTCCGAGTGCTTTAGTAAATAGGTCTGCAATTTGCTCTTTACTCCGAACATGTGACGGCGAAATATTTTGGTTGACTATGTGACTTCGTATGAAATGACAATCAATTTCGATATGCTTCGTTCGGTCATGGAAGACGGGATTCTTTGCAATATGAATAGCCGCTTTATTATCACAAAACATCTTCATAGGACACTTGTGATCAATACCGAGTGACCCAAGGAATGATTTTAACCAAATTAATTCACTTGTTAATGCGGCCATCGCTCGATACTCCGCTTCTGCAGACGACTTTGACACTGTGTTTTGTTTCTTTGCTTTCCATGAAATAGGAATTGTTCCCAAAGACACGAAATACCCGGACAAAGACCTCCTGCTTGTCGGACATCTACCCCAATCTGAATCGCAATAGCCATACAAGCGTAGGTCCGAGCCTTTGCTCATTATAATACCCTTGCCTGGAGTCCCTTTGATGTAACGAACAACTCGTAAGGCTGCTTCGAGGTGTTCCTTTCGTGGCTCGTGTACAAATTGTGATAAAACATGGACTGCATAGACTAGGTCCGGTCTTGTGATGGTTAAATAAACCAACCGTCCCACTATCCTTCGATACCGCATAAGATCTTTGAGAATGTATCCCGTAGCCAATGCTAATTGATGATTCTGCTGGATCGGTGTATCAATGGGTTTCGCTCCCTCCATTCCTGCCTCCTTGACGATTTCCATGGCGTACTTCCTTTGGCTAAGGAATAAACCTTTCGGCCCTGTTGCTACTTCAATACCGAGGAAATATTTCAATCGTCCTAGGTCTTTTATACCGAATTTCTTGTGCAAAAAGGCCTTCAATCGAGTGCAAGCTTCAACCTGACTACTCACAATGATCATGTCGTCGACTATATAAGCACACCAATGAACAAATCATCTTTCTTGTAAGTGAAGAGGGAATAATCTGCCAAGGATTGCTCAAAACCATAAGAAGTTAAGGAATCAGTTAACTTTGAAAACCAGTTTCGTGATGCTTGTTTGAGTCCGTAAATAGATTTCATCAATTTACAAACTTTATTTTCTTCTTTAACTTGAAATCCTTGTGGTAACTTCATATAAACTTCCTCGCTCAAATCCCCATGAAGGAAAGCGTTATTTACGTCAAGTTGCTCAATGACCCATTGCTTTGTGACCGCAACTGCTAGCAAGCACCGAACACTAGTCATTTTTGCTACGGGAGCATATGTCTCATGATAGTCTGTTGAGCTTATTGTGTTGATGATGACAAACCAAATGTTACTAATGTTTTTTTCTTAAGTTTACTTAATAGGAATTGTCGATTTGTTGATTCAAGACGATTGAAGCGTTGGATGAAGACCGCCTTGTATTTAATTTGGGTCATTAGAATTGAGATAAAAAATATTGAGTTTGCTATGTCAAGGCAACAGTGTCGCCCATGTTATTCTTTGTTCTAGACGGATAAACCATGCTTTTCAAAGACGTCTTTTAAATTATTGAACAAGTTTGTGAGGAATCCTAACCAACTATTCTGAGTAATTGGTTTAGTTGGTAACTTGTAAACTTTGCCCAAATTGGTTAAATGTTTTAGGATTGATTTTTTGAAAGCACTTTCAAAGCCTTCCTTTCTTGTGCAAGTCACATGTGTGACTCTTGACAAGGAAAGGAAATTTTACTTTTCAAAAGCTTATTTTTCAGATTAACCACTTTGGTGCAAGTAAGAAAAACTGAAATCTTTTGTCACATATTACTTGTCTTTGGATTGACTTTCAAACTTGATTTTTTTATATTAAAAGACTCCTCATTTTTCTCTATAAAAGGAGTGCTTCACTCCTTGAGAAAGACACCACACATTGCTAAAATCTGAGAAAGAGATAGAAAACATTTGCAAAAGCTCTTAATATTTTCAAGTGTCTAAAATCTTTTGGTTGCAAATTTTTCTTATTTCTTACAAGTCTCAAAATGGTTTATTCATCTAGTATGACATAGCTCAATATCTTCTTTCTCTTAGTTAGATCGACATTGAGTCTCTCCCGTTCTTAAGTGAACAAATTAGAGACATTTGATCTTGTAACTACTTGAGAATTAGATGAGCTTTAGAAACGGAGTAGTTTCTTGAATAGCACAATCGGAGTAGATTGTGGGGATCTCATTGTAATAGAATAATTGTAGTTAGAGTTAATTACATTATCAAATTATTAATGAGAAGTAGATTGGACGTAGGCCTATAGAGTGTAGGCCGAACCAATTCAAAACCGATTGTGTTGAACATATTTTATTTCGTTTATTTATTTCGCTGCAATTCTTAGTTTGTCGTTTTTATTATCTTCACAAGAAGTCTACTATCTTTGTCACGTTGGTCTCGTTGTTTTAGTTTATACAAAGACAACAAGTTACGATCCGTTACACTTTGTTGCCTTCATCATAACCAACGACACTTCTTTTAATCTCCATTTAAAAGAGGTTGTGTTAGGTATTTGAGATATCATTTCATTTAACTAACTTAAATCAATTAAGTTAAGTTAAAATTTTAAAAGGTACCTAATTCACCCCCTCCCCCTCTTAGGTACTTCGGGATCCTAAACTCTTCAATTGGTATCAGAGCCTCGTGCTCTTGATCGAGGTTTATCACCTTAGAGTTTGAATCTTGGGAAATGGATCCCTCAAAACACTCCAAGATCCCGGTCTTTACCGGTGAGAATTTTGGATGGTGGAAGCTCAAAATGGAGCATTACATTAAAAGTATTGATTATCAATGTTGGAAAATAATCGAAAACGGACCTCTTACTATTGAGGAAACCGACATCCTTACGGGTTTTACTAAGGTCAAAAATGAGAGAGATTACAATGAAAACGATTTTAAATTGGCCGAGAAAAACTCAAAAGCGATGTCGATTCTTCAACGGTGTGTCGGTGAGGCCGAAGTGAGTCGGATTTCTGGATGTCCTACGGCTAAATTAATTTGGGATTCCCTTGTGCTTGCCTATGAAGGGACGTCTCAAGTTAGAAAACACCGTATTGACCTTCTCATGCAACAATATGAGATGTTTCACATGTCAAAGGACGAGTCCATAAATAGCTTTTCATCTCGCTTTTCGTGTATTATAAATGAACTAAAAAGCCTAGGAAGAAATTTCGAGTCCGAGGACATCATTCGAAAAATTCTTCGTAGTCTTACCACTAAATGGCAACCTAAGGTTACCGCCATAGAGGAAGCCAAAGATCTATCCACTCTATCTCTTCATGAACTAATGGGATCACTAATGGCTCACGAGTTCAATCTCGATAAGCATTCTAGTGAATCCTCAAGGGGAAAGAGTCTTGCTTTAGCATCCTCTTCAATTGATGATGAGGATGAAGAAGAGGATGAGTTTGCTTTGTTCTCTAAGAACTTAGTTGGAATGGTGAATGGCCATGGTCATAAAAGGTTCAATAATAACTACACGAAAAAACGCTTTCCAAAGAAAAGACCCTCCACCACTATTGGATGCTTTAAATGTGGTGACAAATCACATCAAATTAAAGAATGTCCTAAGTGGGATGATATTAAGTCTAAAGATAAGCGAGATAAGGCTAAAAAGGACTACAAAAACCGAGTCATGTCCGCCATATGGGGAATGTCCGACTCCGAGGACGATGAAATCATCGAGGAGGAATTAGAGGCTAAAATGTGTATTACAAGTCGTCTCAAGGACAAAGTCTCAAAACCCTCTAAAACCGAACATCTTAGATGTCTTATGGCTCACCCCGATGATTCCGACTCCGATTCCGACAATGAGGTAAAACTTCTAAAGGCCAAAGCTAGGACTTACTCCAAAGAAAAAGTATGTAAGCTTCTTGACAAACTCTTTGATAAGTGTCGTTCACAAACTGAAAAGTTGGATCTCATGCAAAATGAAATAGAGGAAATTGCTCAAGAAAACTATCATCTTAAAAGTGAACTTAAGGCAAATGACAGTGCGTCATTTGTTGCCTCTGATGAGGTGAAAAGAGTAAACAAATTGAACAAAGAGTTGTCTAACGAACTAGAGTGTCTTAGGTCGAACCCCAATGATGTTTCTGATCTTGAAAATGTCAACACCACTCTGATTTTACAAATGTCCATGATAACTAAGGAACGTGATGAACTTCTAAATGAACATTCCATATCTAAAGGTGTAATTAATGACTTAGTTGATGAGATAGAAGAACTTAAAACAACAGTGTCTCAGACTGTTGCCTCTGACAATGTCAAGGAAGTGTCAAATGAACTAGTCACTAATTTATCTAAAGAGAATGAGTGTCTCAAAGTCAACTTAGATGCCTACAAAAGGGAGATTAGATTGCTTCATGAAAAACTTGTCAAATTTCAAAATGAATCTCCCGAATGTAGCTCATCTAGATCCAAAATTGTTCATTTAGAAAATTGTATTTCTAGTCTTAAGCTTAATGTTCAAGATAAGATGAAAAATCTCATGGAATTGAATGAAAGATTTGTCAAAATGAGATCCAAGTACGAAGAGTCAAAGGAGAAAATGGGTTACCTTGTGTCTAAACTCAATGACCAAACCCGTGACATCATAGTTGAGAAAAGAATGTCCATTGAAAGTGAAAACAATAATGATCTTAAAAGAGAAAAGGAGAAGATTGTACATCTCACCACTAGAGTCAATGATTTAACCAAGGAACTTGTTGAGGCTAAGAATGTGTCTAAAAATTGGGAAGGAAGTCAAAATGTCTTAAATTTCCTCACTAATCAGTCCAAGAGATGTGACAAAACTGCCGGTCTTGGTTTCAAATGGAACAGTCAGTCCGACTGTTGCCTCAAAAAACCGGATCCAACTCAAACCGACTTTAGAAGAAGGAAATATGTTGGTCTTCCCGAGTACATCATTTGCAACTATTGTGGTAAAACCGGTCATGTCTTTAATGCTTGCAAGAAAAGACATAGTGACATTAACAAAAATATTAAGGTTGTAAAACAAGTTTGGATTCGAAAAGATTTGTTGCAAAATGTGAAGGATAAAAAGGGACCCAAATTTATTTGGGTTCCTAAACTCAAAGTCTAATTTTGTGTAGGGCTTGGTGAGAGGCGGCCGCAATTGGTACTTGGATAGTGGATGTTCTCGTCACATGACGGGAGATAGAAGCCAATTCCTCTCACTAGAAGCTTATGATGGTGGCAAGGTAACTTTTGGCGACGACAAGAAAGGTGAAATAATAGGCATGGGAAAGGTCGGTAAGTCATCGTTACTTTGTGTCGACAATGTGCGGCTTGTCAAAGGTTTGAAACATAATCTCCTTAGCATTTCTCAACTTTGTGACAAAGGTAATATTGTGGAATTTAGTGCTAATTTGTGTCGAATAATTGATGCCACAACTCATGAAATTATTCTCGAAAGGGAGACGTGTCAAAGATGTTTACCTAACCGACTTAAACACGTTATCCGGTCATACCATGTCATGCATGAGTGTAATGAAAAATGATCCTTGGTTGTGGCACAAAAGGTTTGGACATGTTAGTGCTAAAACTCTTAATACTCTTAAAAGACTTGACTTGGTAGAAGGATTTCCTAACATGAAATTTGACTTTGATAAAGTATGTGATGAATGTGCTAGATGTAAACATGTTAGAAGTTCCTTTAGGTCTAAAAGAATTGTGAGTACTCTTCGCCCATTACAACTTTTGCATATCGACTTATGTGGACCAATGAGAACTAGAAGTAGAGGAGGTAGTCGTTATGTGTGTGTCATTGTTGATGATTATTCTAGGTTTGTTTGGGCACTTTTCTTGAGTTCCAAGAGTGAGGCATTTGATGAATTTTTAATTTGGTTGAAAAAGATTCAAAACAAACTTGATTTCAAACTTGTTTCCATAAGAACCGATCATGGAACCGAATTCGAAAATTCATCATTTAGCGCTTATTGTAATGACAATGGTGTAGACCATAATTTTTCGGCTCCTAGAACACCACAACAAAATGGAGTGGTCGAACGAATGAATAGGACCCTTGAAAGTATGGCTAGAACCATGTTGTTGTGTAGTAAATTGCCTAAAGACTTTTGGGCCGAAGCGGTAAACACCGCTTGCTATATTCATAATCGAGTCATGATAAGAAGCATAATCAATAAAACACCCTATGAAATTTTACGTGGTAGAAAACCCAATATCTCATACTTTAGATGCTTTGGGAGCAAGTGTTTTGTTCACAACAATGGTAAAGACAACTTGGGAAAATTCGATCCTCATAGTGACGAAGCGGTTTTTATTGGTTATTCCGACCATAGCAAGGCCTATAAAGTTTATAACAAACGAACCATGCTAATTGAAGAAAGTGTCCATGTCATATTTGATGAATCTAGCATTCTTGGACAGGTACAAAATGATGGAGAAGACGATGAAGATGATGAAGATGATGAATTTGAGATAGGTCTTGTAAGAAAAGACTTTGTGTTTGAGGATGAAGAAGCTCCAAACAATGACGTTGGGCAACGATCCACAGACATCTGTTTCCTTCGATGCAAGCACCAGTTCGGGGGAACAAACAGAGACACTTTGTTGCCTCTGTTTCAACATCTCATTCAAAGAACAGTTCCCACGATCGTTGCCTCCACTTCGAGAAACAAAGACAACGATCTCGGACACTGTTGCCTCAGGAGAATCCTCAGACACTATTCCAGATCCTTCCTCTAATCAACAGACAACAGTCTCAGAGACTGTTGCCTCTGAGGGGGAAGAAACCCCTTTCGTCCTAAGAAAATGGAAGCATCAAAGCTCTCACCCTCTTTCCAACTTGACAAGTGATCTAAATTCCGGAATAAGAACAAGGGCATCCTTACAAAACTTTTGTGCTCATAATGCCTTCTTATCCCAAATCGAGCCTTCAAATGTGACTATCGCCTTAGCCGATGATGATTGGCTAGTTGCTATGCAAGAGGAACTAAATCAATTCAAAAGGAACGAGGTATGGCACTTAGTCCCTAGACCACCCAACCATATCGTCATTGGTACTAGGTGGGTCTTTCGCAATAAGCTTGATGATTCGGGTGAAATTGTAAGGAATAAAGCTAGGCTAGTGGTGCAAGGTTATAATCAACAAGAAGGAATCGATTATGATGAAACCTATGCACCGGTAGCCCGGCTTGAAGCCATACGATTACTCATTGCTTTTGCGGCTCACAAAGGCATTAAACTCTTCCAAATGGATGTCAAAACCGCTTTCTTAAATGGATATTTGGAAGAAGATGTCTTTGTGGAGCAACCTCCGGGTTTCTTAGACAATGATTTTCCTAAACATGTTTTCAAATTAGACAAAGCTCTTTATGGTTTAAAACAAGCACCTAGGTGTTGGTATGATAGGTTGTCTAAATTTCTCATTGAAAACGGTTTTAGAAGAGGTTCCGTTGATAAAACATTGTTTTTAAAGACACAGTCTGCTGAACTGTTGATTGTCCAAGTATATGTTGATGATATTATATTTGGTGCAACTAATGAACTTCTTTGTGTCTATTTTTCGGAACTAATGAAATCGGAATTTGAAATGAGCATGATGGGTGAGTTAGGATTCTTTCTTGGGCTCCAAATCAAGCAATCTAAGGATGGAATCATGATCCATCAACAAAAGTACATTAAAGAAATGCTAAAGAAATTTGGGATGACTCAAGGTAACTCTCACGATACACCTATGGTACCCGGATCCAAATTGGACAAAGATGAACATGGTAAGAATGTTAGTGAAAAGGTGTATAGAGGTATGATTGGATCACTACTTTACCTAACCGCTAGTCGTCCCGATATTCTCTTTAGTGTTTGCTTATGTGCTAGATTCCAAGCAAATCCGAAAGAATCCCATTTCAAAGCGGTCAAACGAATTCTTCGGTATTTGATTGGAACACAAAATCTTTACCTATGGTATCCCTTATATTGTCCCTTTGATCTTATAGGTTATTCCGATGCGGACTATGCGGGGTGTACGGTGGATCGTAAAAGTACATCCGGTGTTGCTACTTTCTTGGGCCCATGTCTTGTTTCTTGGGCTTCGAAGAAGCAAAATACGGTCGCTCTTTCTACGGCCGAAAGCGAATATGTCGGTCAGCCAGACCTTTGTTGCTCTCAACTCTTATGGGTGAGACAACAACTTTCCGACTTTGGTATGTTTTACGATTCCGTTCCCATTATGTGTGATAATACAAGTGCTATAAACATTTCAAAAAATCCCATCCAACACTCACGAACTAAGCATATTGAAATCCGACATCATTTTCTTCGTGATCATGTAGAAAAAGGTAATATAAGTCTTAAATTTTGTAAAACCGAGGATCAAATTGCGGATATTTTCACTAAACCACTTGCAAGAGCACAATTTGAAAAACTTAGGTTAGAGGTTGGCTTGATTAATAACATGTAATCACTTTATTTATTCACATTATCTCAATTCTAATGACCCAAATTAAATACAAGGCGGTCTTCATCCAACGCTTCAATCGTCTTGAATCAACAAATCGACAATTCCTATTAAGTAAACTTAAGAAAAAAACATTAGTAACATTTGGTTTGTCATCATCAACACAATAAGCTCAACAAATTCCCCCTTTGATGATGACAAGCCAAATATAATGTGTCTTTCCCCTTTTGGTTCCCCCTTAACAAGATAATCAAAATCAACTAGTCATTAGTATTAGTGAGCAATGAGATAAGATCATATTAGAAATTAAAGAGAGTAAACACAAGAATAAAATTACTAATATTAAACACTTATGAACACTAGCAAGAGTATGAGCAATACCATCCGCACACATTATAGATCCACTCCCCCCAAAAATGTAATGGTAACCCGGATTGAAAACGAAGAGCTCGTGCCTTTTCAAGAATATGTCTATGCTTCCGCTCTACCCGGCCATTTTGTTGAGGGGTATCTACATTGCTAGAACGACATATAATACCATGTTCCCCATAATACTCCTTCATATCATCCGAGAAAAATTCTGTCCCATTGTCCGTTTGGATTACTTTGACTCTTTTCCCAAATTGGTTGTGAGTCATGGTACAAAAATTCCTCAAGAGACTCCCTACCTCACGTCTGTCTTTCATGAGAAACACCCAAACAGCTCGGCTATGGTCATCTACAATGCTTAAAAAATAATGTGCTCCCGACAAACTACCCGTTCGGTAAGGTCCCCATATGTCGCAATGTATTAAAGCAAACAAAATGGTACTTCTTTTATTATTAAGCTGAAAAATAGAACGAGTTTGCTTCGCGCGACAACACGAATCACAATGAGAATCAGAATTTAAATGCAAATCTTGTCCAATTAAAGAAGAAAAACAAGGTAAAATACTATTGGAGGGATGTCCAAGTCGTTGATGCCAAAGCCTCGCATCAACATCCACGGTCGTCCTAGCTGCCACATGCGTACTCCTTAGAAAATAAACCCCTTCCTTATGCTCACCCCGTCCAATCTGCGTCCTCGTAGACTGGTCCTGGATAACGCAATAGTCACGATAAAAGGTCAAAACACAGTTATTTTCTTCTATTAATTGTTGAATCGAAATCAAATCGCAAGTTAACTTGGGAACATATAATACGTCTTTCAAAATAAAATTATCATTCAATGTCACACATCCATGTTCATACGCAACAATATGTGAACCGTTAGGCAATCCAACCCGTGACGGATCTCCTGTCCATATATCGTGAAGTAGCTCGCGTCGTCCAGTCATATGGTGCGAGGCACCGCTATCAAGTAACCAATTGCCAATATCAATTTTATTTGACATACCTGACAACTTTGAGCTACCTTCTGATTTTGTACTCAAGAAAGCACGTATTTGTTGAACTTCCTGTGACGTCAAGTTTTCGAAGGATGGCTCATCTTCACCAACATGAGCAGCATTGGCAACCTGGGAATTGTATCCTCGGCCTCCTCTGCCCGAGCCTCTGCCTCCTCGACGCCCACGCCCACGGCCTCTTGATGGATAGCCGTGTTTCTCCCAGCAATTGTCTTCCGTATGATACCATTTATTGCAGTGAGTGCAGCGAACAGGTCCGTCTCCTGCTGGGTCACTTACCGGTGCACTGCTGCTTCCCTTGCCTCCGTTAGCAACCTTGACCGCCATAGCCGCCTTGGTTTGCTCTTCTTTTCCTCGGGTGAGAGCCACATGTCTTTCCTCGCGCAAAACAATTGCGTATGCTCGACTCAACGAGGTAATATTATCTTCCATCAACAGATTAGTTCGAATATTTTGATAAATAGGCGAATCCAAACCCATTAGAAATTGATGAACTCGCTCTTCTTCCTTCTCCTTTGCCAAGGCTGTGGCTGCACCACAAGTACACTGAGGGACTTTGCTATGGCTGGCCAACTCGTCCCATATAGCCTTGAGACGAGTGTAATATTCAACCACAGATTGCTTGCCAAGGCGACATTCATTTAAATCGCTCTTCAGTTGATGCACCCTAGGAGCGTTACCAACCGAATAGCGTTCTTCCAATTCATCCCAAATTTCTTTGACGGTGGATGTATTGAAAGAAATACTCGAGTGGAGCTTTGGGTCGATAGCGGCACGAATCCAGGCTTTAACCATGGCGTTGCATTGACGCCATGCAACTGCCTCCAACTCGTTTTCTGCACTCGAACCAGTGGCGGGTTTTGTCACTGACCCGTCAATCAAACCTAATTTATTTTTCGCATCGAGACCGTTGCGTATGGCATCGGCCCAGATGGCATAATTTTCACCATCAAACGTGGTTTGTGTTAATTTTAGGCTTGGGGTATCGGAAGGATGAAGATATAATGGGGAAGAGGGCGGAATTGCTTCGATCTTCTTGTCGCCCCCTCCTTTGCCATTACCTCCATTACCAGTTCCGTTAGTCATTGATTAAAATTTGTCGATTGCGGAATTTTTTTTTTTTTTTTTTTTTTTTTTTATCAGGATCGAATTAGGCTGATACCATGATAAACTGTATAATGTGTCACTAATGAAATTGTATATTTCTCAATGATAGAATATCGTACAAAGGGTTAGCTACTTAGCTTATATACTACAACAACCAAATCTTCTCCTAATTATGATCCTATAAGAAAGGCAACTAATTATATGGATAAATACATACTCCTATTTACACGAGATATGATGCCAATATGATACGGGAATATTGGAATATTCTAACAAGCAACGAGAATGCAAGAGCCCGATGTCCCCGAACATTTTCCAAATTACTACTCCTTATATGTGCAGAAAATAACAGCACCAATCTGTAAGCATTAAGGCTATAAAACTATAAATACGATTGAGGCTGATTATACTAATGCAGTAATGGCACCTTTTTCATATATGTCGGAAATGGATCCCTGCAGTTTCTAACAAGTAGACCCGCCATGACTGTACCAATCTGAGCAGCTTTCTCGAGGATGGCCGTGACTGACATTGTTGGCTGTGGGTCTGGGGCATACTGTCTTCATTCCTGACCTACACCCGCATGGGCGAAAATGGATGACCCGTGATTTGCAGCAAGGCAAAGTGATTTCATTTCAGACGATGAAGATGAGGGGAATTCGCTGGGTGGGCATTTTGGCAGACCCATTGTCTGGATGAAGTCTGAAAACCCGGGATTTGGATTTGAAGATGCAAAAAAGCTAGCAAAGACACTACTGCTAGTGTTCCCACAGGCCGCAGCTGACGGAATTGCAATTGCTGCTACTGATATAGCTACCATGTATGTCGGTTGAGCCAATTACAACGGGCGGTGATGGTAATGCTTCCTGTAAGACTTGAACAAAACTATATCATTGAATCTTTAATCATCAAAGTAGAATGTATCTTCCCATTTATTTCCAGACTGCTACAAAGATTAAAACTCAAAACCCCTAAACATTAAAATAGATGTATGCATCCAAACTACCCAAACGAGGCATTAATAGACAAAATAAACTAAATCCAAATAGACCATTACTATAACAAACAAAAAAACTTGAGAAAACAACTAAAGATGGAACATCCATTCAAATATAAATGATACTCCCACAGTGGCTCATTGAACCATTGCTGATTCCGGCTAAGACACAGCCACACAGGTCGCGGTAGCAGGAGCGGCAGAGATGCAAATGAAATGGAAGATTTCATATCCCAATCAATTATGTTATACCATCAGCAGGATGTTTTCTTGCACTTTCTTCAGCTAAAGCATCACAAAATACTCTTTGTGTAATTGATCCCTGCTAATGTTTAACATCTACTTTAGTTGGAAAAGAATACATAATTTCTGTTAATGTAGGCTTCGGTAGATAAGAGCATTATAGATTCACAAAAAAATTATCACAGAGGACGGACAGATAAGAGCTGATGTTTTCTAATTGCCCAAGCCCGAATGTCACCAACAAAAAACTAATTAAGCTGAATACCCTCGAATTAATCGACATATTTAAACTCGCATACATGGCCATTAAGCGCGGAGTTAACACATCAATTTAAGAAGAGATTCAGAATGAATAGACCATGGAGAAACCTTCAGTGAACATATGGTAAAGCTTTGGAGGGTATCCGTCAAGCCCACACAGTCTGCAGAAGAAGTAATAGGGTCTACAAGTCATGCATACATTTTTAACAGTATTATGAAAATCCAATACGGCATGATGTCTGTGATAGCAGGGTATATAGCCAAAAGCAATTTCAGAAACAATCGATAAATTCAAAAATCGACAACCTCACATGAACAATGAGTAAGAGAGGTTGAAACTTGAAAGACAAATCAGAAAAAGCGAGCCCAGTGAATACGAACACCCTAGGCCAAAAAAAATAAAAATAGGTAAACAAATGAATATCTAATATTGGTGATTACCTTTGCCTTTTAAATTCCTAGGTCGATTAGTTTGACCATATCGGTCAACAATTTCAAGTCATAATTCACGAGAGATGTAAATATAATCCAGTGTTTCACGACTTTCTGAAGAAATTGAGTTCAAACGGTTTTTGACAACGAGGAGATCAACGAGAATCCACTAATTATCTGTACGATCAGTTTTAGCTGGAATCTTGACAACACCGTCAGCAAACATCACGCTTCAGAATTTGAAGAGTAGAGAGGATCATCATAAAACGCATAACTAGGATTTAATTGCGAATTTGAACAGAAGTATCAATATTCAATTAGAGGTGTATACGAGTCGAGCTCGAACTAAGGACTCGGCTGGGTTTCGGCTCAGCTTGGTTCGAGCTCAGTTTGACTAATCTTGAGCCAAGTTTTGACCGAGCCGATTTCGAGAACTTGTCGAGCGGGCGTAGCTCATTTACAGCCTTACGTATGGTAAAGTACTTGATATGATAGCAACATTGATTCTACGGAGTATAAAATACGGAGTATAGTAAAAAGTATGTTAAGATAAACCTAAACGGTACCTGTATCTGTTATTGGGCTAGGATCTATTTTGGGCCTTATTAAGTTATTTTGTATTAGGTCTTAGAGTGTATTATATAAACTCTCTAAGCCTCTCCCTAGCACTGTAGAGGTGGCAATCGGGTCACTCGGGTCGGTTACAGGTCGGGTCAAAGCGGGTCGGGTTATGTCGGGTCATTGAGGGGTTTAGGTCGGTTCAGTTCATGTCGGGTCGTCTTCGGATCGGGTCATTAGCGGGTTAGTGTCGGGTCAGGTTATCTGCTTATATTTTATATTACATATTTACTTTTAGATGATAATTTTATGTTTAAATAATGGGTAGGTGTATTAATTGTAGTTTTAAGTGAAAATAATTAAGATGAATGTCACTTTGGTGTTATTTAAACCATTACTAACCTAGTTCATTTTCGGGTCATTTATCGGATAGAGAAAATATCGGTTTACGGTTCAAATTCGATCGGTTCAGGTTGGAAAAAATAAGACTGCTATCGGTTATCGGGTCGGGTCAGTTCAGTTTCGGTTCACACAATTTTCGGGTTGTATCGGGTCGGATTTCAAACGGATCGGGTTTCTCGGGTCGGGTCAGCTTTTGCCAGCTCTACCTAGCAGTCATACTTATCATACCGTCTAAATCTGTAATCTGAAAACTCCTCATATATCAATCAAACTCTTTCCATTCTGCCCTGTGGACGTAGCTAACACACCTTTAATGAACCATGTAAATCTGTGCATTACTTTCTTAGTTGTATTTATTTGTCTTTCTAACTTCTGTTATAACAGTAAAAATACATTTAATAAGCGGGATAGTGATGATTGACCCTATAACTTTGTGCAATTACCCCCACAACTTTTAATTGAAGTGAGTAACTTACATAATAAGTGAAATTACTTTCTTTTATCAAAATCTCACGAGAAATTCAAATTATCATTATCAAAAACGTAAAAATGGTTATGTTTTATTATGAAAAATACAAAATAAAAGTTTACAAAAAATTAATAAAAAAAATAGCATAAATTAGATAAAAAAAAACTAAAAATACTTTACGAAAATCAAACAATTTTATTATTTTTATGTAAAGTAGAAATTTTTCAACTTTTTTTTACAATTTTTGTAAAAAAAATTCAATTACAAAATATTTTGTTAGGTAGTTGTGTTAAACTCAGAAGTCGAAATAAAAGATTTTTATGACAAAAATTATGAAAATAAAAGGGTAAACCAATATTCAAATTTTTCTATTTTTCAACATTTCAAAAAAATTCATATAAAATTGTTAATTGTTTTTTTTATTCCAGCCAAATCAAACCAAATTACATACGTATTTAAAAAAATGGTTTTAGTATCTAATAGTTATTATTTAAGTATGTTTTACGTATACGTATTGGTATAACTTTTGGTATATAATGATATTTTGGTAAGATTTTGGATTGAGTTTGATTGCACCTTGTTTTATATATAGGCCAAATTACTCAATTGAAAGTTGTGGGAGTTAATTTCACAATTTCACAAAGTGATGGGGTCAATCACCACTTCTCCGATTTCATAAGTATATTTTTATCTGGGAATGTTCATAACATTTTTTTTTGTGGCGACTGACGAGGGAACCTGAAGCCGTCAGCCGCTACCTTCGGTGCGCACTAGGTAAACCCTCGGGTATACAAGATAGCCTGCAAACCCCATATATCAGGTAAGTCACCCGAAAGTGATAGGCTCGAAGTCCATTAGGTATGAACTCAGGTAAGTATTTTGGTGAAGTTATTCTTGTTAATTTTGACAGAATGATCTCTCGGATGACGTCTATTAGGCATTTACCCTTTATCGACATAAAATGATCTCTCGGAGTTATTCTTGTTAATTTTGACTTTTGTTTTTGAAGTACTAATACCGGCATAATAAGAGATGAAGAAGCAAGAAATTCTAAGTTTGGTTGTCATTGTTTGATCTCTTCATCCATTACGACTCTGTGCTTGAACTGAGTTTATCGTGAATATTAGATGAAGAAGCAAGAAATTTTGAGGCGGGCTTGGTATTCTATTTAAGTTTTATCATCGATAGTTGATTATGATTAAGCAAGAAATTTTGAGGCGGGCTTGGTATTCTATTTAAGTTTTATCATCGATAGTTGATTATGATTATCCGTATTCTAACTTTAACCAGACCCGTAACTCAACTCGACCCGGCGCATATTTTAATCCGACCCGTTTAACAAGCCTACATCTACTGTATATGGGCAGTTTTCAGAGACTCTTAAGACCAAAATGTGTTTTCACCTTGATACTTATACAAGATTTTATTGGGCCGATTATTTACACCGGCTTTTGAATTTTATAGGGTCCTGCTATACGTCGTCGACAAATTACTAAATATCGTCGACAATTAACGTAAATTTCCAAGTTTGCCCTCCATATCATAACTCCATATCCGTCTCACCAAAATGCAATTTCCGTCTCAAAACACAAATGCAATTACCGTCTCACTAAAACACAAGTCACCGTCTCACTAAAATATTTCAAACAAAAAAAGAAGTCGGGTTTTGTAATTAACAACATGAACGGGAACGATTTTAACAACGATTTCAACAATGAAGCTAGTAACGAGGTTAGTTTACGATTTAGTTTTGTTAAAAATTTATGTTTTATTATCGTTTGAATCCCGAATTAGGATAGATGCCATGAATGTAGACGGAATTATGATAGAATTGGTGACGGATTTATATGAAAAAGCAATTGAAAAAAAAAAAAAAATACACGGACTGGGCCTGGACGAAGAAATTTTTCGTCGGCCCAGTCTTGACGAAAAATTCCTTCGTCCATAATGGGCCTTGACGAAGGAATTTTTCGTCAAGAGACTGGGCTGACGAAAAATTTCTTCGTCAAGGCCCATTATGGACGAAGGAATTCTTCGTCTGTGCCCAACTGCGTATAATTTTTTTTTTTTTTCATTTTTTTTTTGTTTCCGACTCGTTTTGTATAAAATAATTAATTTCCGTCTTTGTATTAAAATTTTTTATTTTTTATAGTTTCCGACAATTCAAATAATTAATTTCCGTTATTTCCGACTCGTTGTGTATAAAATAATTAAATACCATTTTTGTATTATAAAACAATTGAATTAATTAATTACCGTCTTTATATGAAATTTTTATCTTTAACATTTCCGACTCGTTTTGTATAAAATAACTTATTACCGTCTTTGTATTATTTTTATATTATTTTTTATTTACTTCGACTTGTTCCGTAGCAAATAATTAATTAATAACTAATTTATTGAAATGCGTGCGCAGGTGATTAACGATGGAGACGGTGTTGATTACTCAGATCATTTTACGACTACCAGATTTTTTGCATCAAGTATTGAAGCGTTTAATTGGGCATATGAGATCGGGCTCCGACTCGGGTTTGGTATAAAAAGAGCAAGCAACAAGAAAGTTGGTCGTAACAAGAATTTGAGACAACGTTATTTTGTTTGTCGGATGGGTGGAAAAGGTCCCGTAAATAAGGATGTCGATTCTTTAATGAGGGGTAACACCGCTACCGCGTGGTGCAATTGCAAATTTTCAATGAAAGTTGTTGAATTAGAAGAGAATAAGTGGCAGCTTGTGATGAGATCCGGGTTTCATAATCATGCTTTAACGTTGTATTGTGACGGCGACAGATACTTTGCAAAGTTTGATGACGAGGAGTTGGCTTATATCGATGCCCAAGTTAGAGCTCACGTTAGGCCGGCAATTATTAGTGCGGGTTTGCATCAGCGGAATCCGGAAAAGTCAAGACCTAATCGGCGACAAATCTACAACCGTTCTCATAAAGTAAGGGCCGAGGAAAGAGATGGGAGAAACCCGGCAGACAATGAGATGTTAGCACTTGCGGTTCAAAGATAAGTACGTTCATTATTGGGTCACCGATCGGAGACCGACGAGCTAACCCACGTGTTCATGTCTCATCTGGAAGCCGTTAAGATGTTTCGATCATACTATTATGTGGTACTGATCGATTCCACGTACAAGACAAATGAATACCGTCTTCCGCTTGTTGAGATGGTTGGAGTCACACCCGTCGGGAAGAGCTTTGTCATCGCGTATGCTCTTGTGACGCATGAGTCCGAGGAGAAATATCTGTGGGTACTACGGAAATCGAAGGCCCCGCTCAATGATGTCGTTCAACCTAATGCTATTGTTCTCGATTGCGAGGGTGGTTTGTTGAACGCGATTCCCATTGTTTTTCCAGATTCGTCTCACTTGCTATGTCTTTGGCATATATATTCTAACGTGGAGACGAAAGCACTTGATATCACGAAACAGGATAATTGGGCTAAGCACGTAACTTTTAACTTGTTTCTTTGCGGTTGTCGAGGCGGAGACCGAAGATAAGTTTAATGTTGCGTGGGGCAAATTGGCAAGGGAATGGGCGGGAGTGGCGGCTTATATTGAGAGGCAATGGTTCCCGCACTTGGAAAAATGGGCCAAGTATAGAACGAACAAGATAACTCATTTTGGGAATACTTCTACATCCCGAGTTGAGTCGGCTCATGCGAATTTGAAGAGATGGTGAATAGCGAAATGGCGCGATTGATAGCATCCGGATTAGGTTTCATTCTTTGATGGAAACGCAACATGTTGAGATCCGACACTCGTTGGAGTTATCTAGATCGAGGCGGTTGACGGGGATTCAGCGATTATTTTCCAGACTTTCTTTAAAAATATCAAAGAATGCCATCAGTGAATTGCGTGAAGAATTCGAAAGAGGTGCCAAGATGACGGAAGATGCCTTGACGATCGATTGCGGTTGTGTAAAGGCTACTACACTTGGTTTGTTATGTGCTTGTTCACTTCATCGCATTTCTAGAAACGGATCTCGGGTCCCTGTTGATGTGTTACATGCATTTTGGAGGAAGTTGGAGTACGATGGTTCGGAGGCAATGCCGACTTGTGACGATGATCGATTGGAAGAGTTATTCGATGAAATTCGGAATGCAGATCCGAGTATGAGATCATCCATGTTCGATGCCCTTTACTCTCAGATACATCCGGAACAGGAGGATGTAAACGAGCCTCGGGTCAACGAGAACCCTAGAGGACGTCCGAGTAGGGGAACTCGTAGAGATCCGTCCGCCGTTGAGCATGCACGGGTTCGGGTTCGAGTAGGTACTCCGTCTTCCCAACGTACTCCGTCTAGTACCCCCCCGTTCTACTCCGACGGTTCTGTTACTCGTCGTCTACTCCCCGTTCTACTCCGACGGTTCGTTTTACTCCGTATAGTACCCCCCGATCCACTCAAACGGGCCCCGGTACACCATCTACCACTGCTACCACGAGTACGGGGAGTTTCGGCACAACGTATTGCGCACCTCTTGAGGTCGACTACACCATTGGTGATTTGAGGTATTTTCCTTATCGTGACTTCCTGCCTTCATTTTTTCATGAGTATGTAGAAGCATGGTTTAATCCTTCCGGAGACGGTCATTGTGGTTTTCGAGTTATCTCACATGCTGTTCGGGGTGACCAATCTCAAAGACGTACAACATAAAAGAAAACAAACACAAACTAGTCTCCCGACTACTTATCATCCTCTTGCTCGCTATCAGTGTACACACCATCTGATCTACGCTGAACAACATCACCGGGTGTTTGACGAGGTCCTCGCTGACGTATGATATCCCCAGCCCTCGCAATCAATGGGTCGATGTTCTTCATCATCTTGCGGAGGAAGGCAAGCTGTTTCTTGTCATCCTTAATTTTTTTTGGCCTCGAAAAACTGAAACATTAAAGCACGTGCAGTCTGCAAATTGACAAGAACAACTAAAACATTATAAACATTATCGAGGAACAGTAAGAAAGTTAAACAATTATTACAACAACTGTAAGTAATATTATTACCTCAGCAGGAATATCAAAATCATCATGTGGCGCGGGGGCATCATGGTGGTCGGGATCAATGATGAACGGGTGAGAATTCCCATTATACCAAGCCTCATAACTGCCCGTCTCACCCGGAAACTAAGCTGGTCTTGATTTACGAGAAAGCTGAACCACGTGATCCTGCCAGCAATCCCAAAGATAATCTGTCTCCGCAACCCCAACCCTAACCTCGTACCCTATCCCCGAAGCAGGACGATGCGCTGTCAATCTCATAATGGGATTGGGTATGATCTGCACATACCCAAACCGTCGTAAACACCGATCGCCGGTACGGTACGGCTCCGCTATGTCCATGAAACGAATACAACCGGTATACAAAGTACGAGGATGATACTCCTCCTGACGCGGCCCGTACAAATCCCACCTAATGGAAGCACAAGTAAGCCCATCTAACAACCTCCGATACTCCAACAATTTCTCCGCATTTTGAGCGAAGGGAACAACGGATCTCCAAGAACACGGACCGAGGCCGAGTAGGGTCAATTGCCGAAGGTGGACCGGGTCCGAACATAGGAAAATACTCATAGATCCACGATTGCAACAAGGTCAAGCAACCACCAATAGTCTTCACACCAAAGACGTGAAGCCACCCCCAACCGCTTCGGTACATGAAGGCAAGTACACCGGCTCCCCAAGCGTAGTCGTGTACACCATCAGCATCATACACTAAAGGAAAGAAGCGAGGACGTAACCTATCACCCGATTTGTCGACAAAAAGTGTCGACCCCAACACCACAACCAAAACCCCCTGAGCAAAAACAACATCACAATTAGCTCTCGCCGTTTCACAAACTGCATCTACCAATATACCCCTACTCTTGCAAATAGGGACCTTCTTCTTAGAGTTTAACGACAACCTCAATCGCTCCGATGAAATCCCAAAAAAGCCACAAACATACATAAGGGGATCCGCCAACGTCCCGTCATTACTCTCCACCTTACAACATTTACCATCAACCCGAACGCCTAAGATCTGCGCAACATCGTGAAGGAGTATGGACATCTCCCAAAAAGGCATGTGAAAACTGTTGGTGTCGGGTTGCCATCTCTCAACAAAAGCAGAAATAAGGGGCATGTTATAATTCTCGGCCATGGAATCTAATAGGTGAGAAAGACCGATCACCGTCATAAATAGTCTTAACGGTAGGAGGGAGTTGCCAACAACTCAACAACCTCGTCTTACCAAACCGGTGGTAACCGTCAAAACCGGTCGACCGACCTCATTAGGAGTCGACCATAAGGTGTTGGCAATGTGGCCCCCAAAGCTAGGAATCACGTGGGGAAAGTCAGGACCACCAGGAACACGATGATCGATCAACCAAGAGACATCCTTACCCGACTTCTTCTTCGGAGCCACCACACTACTAGAACTACCATCCGACCTCCGCTGGAAACGCCCCTCCTCATTCCGTCTACGTGGCACCCTACGCACTCGCTCAATACCCGCCTCCTCCTCACCTATCACATCACCAGACCGAACCAGCTCCTCCTCCACCCGCTCATCAGTCCACGAATCGGTACTACCATCTCCAACCTCAGACTCAAACTGGAGCCCCTTTCGAGCTCGAACGTGACGGTCATTTCCTCCACCGGCCATCTATTCAAAAAATAAAACAAAGAATTTATAAATATAAGTTTAAGTAAATTAAAAATTTTAAAAAAAAAAACAAAATAACCCGGAACGGGGTTTAGTAATAATAATTAATTAATATTTTACGTAAACTAAACGAGACGCAACAAAAATATATTTACAACAACTTGATTACTTAAATTAATAAAACAAAGAATTTATAAATATAAGTTTATGTAAATTAAAAAATAAATAAAAAAACAAAATATCCACAAAAGAAGTTTATTAGTAATAATTAATTTATATTTTACATCGACAAAACGAGACGGAAAAAATATATATTTACAACGACTTCGCCACGAACGACAATTATTATTAATAATTTATTACTTTATAACGATAACAAAACAAGACGGAAAAAAATTTATTTTTTTAAAAAAAAAAAAAAAAAAAAAAAAGTAACGAGAAATTCTAAAACAAAAAGAAAAAAAAAACACGTGAAAATGGGCATGGACGAAGATCTTCTTCGTCCAACACCAAGCACAGACGAGAATTTCTTCCGTCCACAACCCACAACAGACGAAACATTCTTCCGTCTGGGCCTGCTCTTGGACGAAGAAGATCCTCGTCCAGGCCCAGATTTCGTGTTCTCTCTTTTTTTTTTTTTTTTTCAATTGATTGTTTCGATTATTCCGTTTGATTTTCGCGTAACACGACTAAATCCGATTGAATTCAAAGCATCTATCCTAATTCCGTCACTAATTTGGCATCTATCCTAATTCCGTCACACATTTACAAACTAAGCAAAATACTACAAAAAAAATTTAATCCCGAATCACATACCTTGTTGAATGTTTGAATTCGTGACGGAAATGATGCGGTCGATACGTTTGTGTCGGGTTTTTTTTCTTCAAAATCTGAGTCGGGTTGTTTTTTTTCAAAATTTGGAATGTGATAGGTAGTTTTTGAATAAAAAGGAGAATATTAGGGGGAGTGTGAGGGAGGGGCAAATTTGGAAGTTCATTAAAATTGTCGACGATATTTAGTAATTTGTCGACGACCTTTAGCAGCCAGGATTTTATATGGTACCATCATGGACGGGCTGACCGCTGACATACACTCCCACACTCCCACACTCCCACTTCCCACTTCCCACTTCCCACTTTCCACGTGGTTGAATCCATCTAAGGTGATTATTATGGAAAATATTAGGGCTGAGCAAAAAAAGTCGAACTGTATTTTTAAACCGAAATCGGACCGAAATCCGAATAATAGAGACCGGAAAATTCGGGTTTTTTCCGGTGAGGGGCCCGAACCGAATTTTTAAGTATAAATGAGGTGCGGGTGCGGGTCTAAATAAAACCAAACCGGAGACCGCTTTTAAAACCGGATTGACTTTTTTCTCAAAAACATAATTTCATCTATGAGTTAAACACACCCAATTCAAGACTTAGACCCAAAACATCAAAAGCCTATTTTTTTATGAAGTCATTTTAGATGTCTGTGACTCTTTAATTGTAGTTTTGAACACCATTTACATGTCTATGACTCTTTGAACTTTAATATGTATGACTTTTTTATGAAATAATTTTAACATTTGACAACGACGGACTTCCAAAGTCAAATTGGCAGCATGTTTAGTGTGTCATTTAAGAGCATTCAACCAAAAACTGGGTATTAACAGGTATTACGTCAATTTAGTGGTTAAGGTGAAATAGTACACTATATCCAAGTTAATAAATAACCTTCTTTTTAAGTGAGAATTTACACTTTTTTACTGTAATAATCCAGTTAGTAGTGGCCCTATTCAATAAGGATGGACAAAAAGAAACAAAATTGTGTATGCTAAAAAATGGTTTAAAAGACATGTTGGCCCAATTCGGCCTCGAATCGGTCAATATGAACTTTTTTTGTTTACTTGTTTAATAAATAAACCAATACGATCGATTTGCACTTTATACAATTGGAAATTACCTTTAATAACTCAAATATCTTAAAACAATAATTTAAGTCAAACTTACTATTGCATATTAAGTTATTGACTACATCAAAATAAATACCTATTAGGGAAATTAGTAAACATTTTCCTATAGATAATGTGACTTTACAATACACAATTTTTTGTGAAATTATTACGAAGTAACCCGTCATAATCTCTAAGTCATATATTGTTAAAATTAAAATGACAATCTTTGGTTATCCATATCTGAAATGATGTCCCTAGCCTCTAACTCCAGAGTCGACATTGAAGTGCGCAATTTCATCCAACCCTTCAAATAAGAACCTTACAATAAGAGGAATTAACTCACACATTGTACAATTTGATGACGATAATACAATACTTCAAAAGCAGTAGACTTGAAATTTTTGGTAATTTTATACGAATAACAAAGTCGTATACAATACTATTAGTTTTTGATGTAGCACTTAATGTGAGAACATAAATAATATTCCAATTCATTTTAATATTGTTATGTCTGGTATAAATCATATAATGAACATAGGATCTAGAAGAAACAAACTAAATGTTTAAATGTAAAAATCTACTAAAATAATAGAAGATAACAACAAAAGATATGAGGTGTACTTATATAAATAATTATGTAAAATTAACAGGTAACATAACAAAAGAAAAATTTTAGAACAGATAATACTAAATTATATTGATGTAAATTAAAATTAATAAAGTTATTAACTTACCGCTTAAAGCAATATGGTCAAAATAAAATATAAGTTCAGAACAATCTCGTTTGTCATGGAATTTTTATCGTTACCATGAAAGTTCATCTCCTTCTTTAAAAATGATTAGTGTTATACGGAGTAGTAAATTGGGATGAGCACATGTAATATAGGAACCAAAATTTGAGGTAACTAAATCAAAAATCAAAGCACGTATCTTCATATTCCTTTCATAATATTATCGCTACAAATATTAAATATATAATTGATACTACTATTGTGATATCTTGCCGTGATTCTAGTGAGATTATGGTATATTTTTTAAAATTCACAAATTTGTTTCATTCTACATATCTCCTACCATTTATATTGCATTTTATTGACGACATTTATGTAATGCATTTATTGATGGTTTAATTATTAACTAGGTTTGTGACCCGTGAAATTCACGGGTTTATCTGCTTTAGTTTTGTTATTTTTATCGTATTGTTTATATTTGTCCGAGCAATTAGTTGATCCATTTAAAAAATATAGTCTTGAAATATATAAAATTCAGTCAGTTAACGCCTCATTTATTTGACAACTAAACTATATATATTGTACTTTGGTTGTTGTTTTGATTAATATACTAATAACATGTGGTTTAAAGAAACCAAAAAATACCTTCAAATCATCAATGAGTTCAGTAATTCATGGCACCCATGTAAAACAAAATTAAATGGTTAAGGTTGCCTTTTAATTAGATTGTATAGATTTTGTACTAAAATTTCTATGTGAAAGTTTGAAAGTCCTTTGTCATTTAGGATAAATAAAGTTAGTACTTGAAGATGAAAGGGCAAATTAATGCATAATGTTGAATTACTTTCTCTTTTTTTTTTTCTTTTTTTTGAGAATGATAAATCCCACAATGTAAGGAGCTTAAAACATAGTTATGAAGTTTAATAAATGTTAGTCTTAGTATATCATCTATATCGATTTGTCAAAAATCCTAAATTTAAATATTTTGCATAAATGATAAAAGGAATTAAATATATAGTAGCCTACAACAAATTTCATTCCAATCTCATTATATATTTTGTATATACATTAGATAGATAATATGACATGTACGCATAAATATTAGATAATAATTTATATTTAGCCATTATCCATGTCAATAGGATTTTTTCTGTCTAACTTGTTAATAAGATTGAGATCCTTGCAACACATACTCAACATAATAATTTTCATTCTATAAGAGCTATTATTCAAAGGAAAATTGATGAATAAAAATGCAACACATACCCAAATAAAACATACTTTTGAAAGTTTCTGAAATCCTTAAAAAAATTTATGAACCTAAAACCAATTAGTCATTCATATTCAATTCGTGTTGTCAATCTTGTAGTTAGTTTATAATATAGTATTGAGTGGAATGGAGAGAGAGTATTTATTTATGCAATTTTAGTATTTTCTTCTTCATACAGTCCTTTTTCTCCAATGAAATATTCCTACAAAAAATAAAACAAAAAACCACTAAGTGATTAATAACAAACAAAATGGTGGAATTCGATTTATGTAATATTAATCTTATCATTATTAATTTAAGTTTTCACATAAATAATGAAAAAAAAAAAGTGCATTGAATCATAAAGATGTAAGTGTATTTACCTTTGAATAGCACAACTCCACAAATCTTGATAACCTCTAGATGGAACAAAACAACATATATGAGAAGGTTAAAAATGTGAATAATACTTCATAATTAACCAATAAAACTTAAAAATAAATAAATAAATTATTAATTTAAAACCTTAATACACTTACTTTAATGCTAATAAAATGATAAGAAAGATTATTGACACATATTTACAATTCTTTTGGCGGTGGGGGCAAAAAGATATTGGCTTATTATGGCTCACAAATGTTTTCTTCCATCAAACATTTATAGCCAAATGAGAATGTGTTTTATGACTTTTGGCGTTTTTTTTATTATTATCAATTTAATATATACATAAATGTGTAGCAAAGTTTTATGACTTTTGAGTATCTTTTTCATTATTACCAAATTTAATATAGACGTAAATATAGAGTAAGGAGAAATGAAATGTAAAAGCTTAGCTTTAATCCAAATTGCATGAGAATTATTTAGGGAGTTATCTTACAAAACTAAAAGATGATAGATATTCTGCCTTGTTTTTTATTTATAAAATTATATTTATAGATTTATATATGTATCCAATTAATGAAATTGAGCAAGTTTATTGCAATAAGATTTAAGAGAGAATTGCATATATAAACAGTTTAAAATTTCATATTTGAAAAATTAAAAGGTCAATGTTTAATGTTAAGTATTTTATTATTTGCCCTTAATCTTTACAAATTCTTTATTATTTTATAAACGGCGTAAAATTCGAATTATGTGATATTTATCTGTTGCTTAGAATATTCTAACGGTAAAATAGAAATTTAAAATTTAGTGTGAATTATTTGATTTTTAATTGTTGTTTAATTTATCTAAAAATTAAAAAGGCCAAATTTTAATATTTGTTATGCTATTTGCATTTAATATTTTAGATTTTTTTTTATTTCACAAATTTTGTCATCCATCAATAATATATAAAAAATTGAGGATATTTTTTATGACTTTTGAACATCCTTTTTCATTATTATCATCTTTAATATAGGCATAAATATGGAGCAAAGTTCATGACTTTTGAGCATCATTTTTTTCATTATTATGACATAAATATTATAATAAATATTTGTATTGATTAGGTTCCAAATTCTACATAAAGATAATCTTTTTTGTGAGACCGTTCTTTTGTATGACCGCAATATTTTCTCAATTTTTAAGTCACAAATGCTTCAACTATTTTTAAGTTGATCGCAAAAATTTGTAAATATTAATTTGTAGGGTAATTTAGTTACTTGTAATGGTCTCACTCAAAATAAACAGTGTTATATTAGAAATAGTAAAAGTTTCGCTGTTCATGTGGTATTTTTTTATTATAGAAAATTATTTATAATTGATATACACCTCCCCAAATAGACTTTTACTTTTTTTTGGTAGGGCACTAACTCAATTATCATTTAATGTGTGTTTTTTTAGTAAGAATTATCCGTCAAGACGTCAATATTGTATTGTATTTTGTCACTAAAAATATATTATATAATCAAATACAAAATATAAATTAATTGTAAACATGGCTCGTGGAATAAAATCTATAAATACTATTAAAAGGCTAGCCTAAAAATGCCACATAGACAATGCCACATTGGATGAAAAAAAGCCACGTATACAATAACATGTGACTTGGCAAACTAATATGACGTGGATTATCCAATTTATTATTATATTGCATTAATTTAATTCACTTATTTAATTTAAAAATCCATCCATATTCCATTAGATTTAAATTTAATTAACTTAAACAAAAAAAAACTACAATAAAAAAATACGCATTAACTATAAGTTAATAATTTCAAGATATTTCATATGGAGTACTATTATATGTATTCGAAATAAAAAAAAATGAATACATAAGAAATTAAGAACGAAGAAGAATAAATGAAGTTGAAAACAAAAAAATTGTATTGTCACTAATTCATTATTTAATTTAAGTAATTTACAAACAAATTCTGTAAATACTTAAGTTAAATTAAACACTAATAATAGAATTTTAAAAGGGTAGAAATACCGTATTTAGTTCATGAAATTATTTCACGTAAAGGATAAGGTTTTGGAAAATATAAAATATATGGAAAAGAAAATATTTATTTAATTTAAGTAATTTATAAACAAATTTTGTAAATACTTAAGTAAATCTATACAATATAGTTAAAAGGCTAGATTAAAGCATTTAATTTAATTTCACATGGCATTAACATTTAATATTTTATACCTCATTAATTTCCATTAATTTTTATTGACTGTTTAATTATTATTTATTAATTATTATTAGATTATTGGTTATTTGATATGATTCTTAAAAAAAAAATTGAATGATTACTAAAAGTCCTTACAAAAAAGTCATTACATATTGTGTAACATACAAATAAAGAAAATCAAAAGACATCATTAATATTCTTAAACTAAATGTATATATTAAAGATTTGATGAGCTAAAAAAACCAAAAAAAGATGTAATTTACCAAAATTCACATAAAAGTTTCATAATTTACAATTATATTTCACATTTTAATTGAAATTTTTGGAAGAGAACATAGATGTTAGTGAATCGGTTAAATATTTTCATATTAACACAACTCATAAAATTAAAGTATATATTTATTTATTTCTTTAAAATTTATATAATAAATAGTATAAAAAGGCTAACATTAAGTACACTTTTAAATGCATTTGATATAACCACATGATTTCAAGAAGCCATATTACAAGTCTCGTCATATCATCATTATTGTCTTTTATGTCCCCTAATATTTATTCTTACAATTACAATATTAAAAAAAATTAAAGAAGATAACAAACTTTTTATCTTCTTCCACTTCAATACTTTATTCAGTTCATCACAAGCATTTAACCATACTTTTCATATTCTTTCTCCATAACTCATTTCTCAAGTTTCTTTATAATGATTCATATTTTTAGTTTACCTTAAATCTTTTGATGATATTATGACTTCTTAATTACTACTTTTTTTTTCTTGAGATGATAATATTTATTCCACGAGCACAACAATAGACATGCATTTTTATTATACTTTTTTATCAGCCTACAGCTCATTCGTTTTTCTCATGTTCTCTTTTCCATTATAAGATTTTACTATATTGGTCAAACTTATTTGATAATATTTTAAATATACTCGGTATATCTCATGCAATTTTGTATTTCGTTTACAATTGATTTTGGCATAATACTAATTTGTACAATTGATTGAATTTTCAGGAGCATGACATAGTTGGAGATCAATACGTGCAAATGACAATCAACAAGTATGTGGATTTTTTAAGAGGTAGCATAGTATTTCTCATTTTTTCCTTGGAATTTCTTTTTTTGGGAGATTTTTCTATTTTAATTATTAATACAAAACTCATTTGATAATATTTTACATATACTCGGTATATCTTATGCAATTTTGTATTTTGTGTACAAATAATTTTGGCATAATACTAATTTGTACAATTGATTGAATTTTCAGAAGCATGACATACTTGGAGATCAATACGTGCAAATGACAATCGACAAGTATGTGGATTTTTTAAGAGGTAGCATGATGTTTCTCATTTTTTTCTTGGAATTTCTGTTTTTTTAGGAGATTTTCCTATTTTAATTATTAATACATGACAATCGGTGAGTACAGAACACAATTTAAGAATTATCAATTTTATTTTTATTTTAGATATTAGTTCAATATCAGTTAACACGATATTTGATGTTAGAGGATGTGTTCATATAGATGATCAAATCTGAAGCTCTTGAATGGAGTAATCACCATATTGAGGATGTATTTCTATGCCGTTGACATTTTAATTGATATTAGTCTATCTATTTTTGTTCCAATAATTATGCTAAGGTTTTTAGCCTATTAGTTATTCTTGGCCTTTTAGTTGTAGTGATAGTATCGACACAACATCGACGAATAATCTTACAAGAGAAAAAAAAACCATCAAATGATAATTAAATTTGAAATGGAGAGACACGTATTCAATGTATTCAATTACTATATTAGTCTTACTTCATTCACTTTGTTAGGCTATTTTTCTTTTACCTATTGAAGGAGAAAAACTTGACCGCCTTTGGTAAATTGGCGGTTAAGAAAATCTTCAATCTCCGGAGCACCAATATCTTGAAGTTACATAATACATAACTCATGTATAAGTATTAATCATTGATTTCTATATAAACAACTTATGTCTATATACATGTAATTAGACTATTTAATTTGAGTATAATGAATTGAGAATGCAAATCATTACTGAATTTACGAGTTCACATAAATCATGAATCATCAGAGCAATGAGCAACGTAATTCGTTCAACATATACATTCAAAAAAACTCTTTACTAAATGCCTAAATCCCATTAATTTACTAGGTTGTTAATAGAGGAGAAGAAGAGTTACTCATGATTAGATTTTTTTTTGTATCTTTTACAAAGACCCACATTTTAACGATAAATACAATGCCTCTATTCCCCACTAATCTCATATTATTATTGTTTATATTACCGTGTTATTATGTTCAATCTCATAATTTCCATCCTATTTTATCGTCTGCAATGTTTCCAAATCAAAATCTGTTTTATACAAGTAGTATTAATAAAAAAAAAAGAAAATTTGTATAGGACCCGTGATTTTTCACGGGTTTCAAAACTAGTTTAATGTTTTATATAGTCTTTTAAACTATATTGTATAGATTGATAATATGTGTATTATGATATTGCCATGTCACATTTAATTTTGCCTTGTCACATTTGCCATGTCACATTTAATTTGCCATGTCACATTAGCCTTTTAATAGTATTGTATAGATTAGTAATATTAGCTTATTAGATTATATCAAAATAAATATGACGATGACACGTGGCAGAAGCCATCTGCCGATGACATGTGGCAGATGGTTTCTGCTTTAATATAGTATATGATATGATTTTATGGATCACTCTCATCACTTCCGCTTGTGTCACATTCTTGTCTCTATGTTGTATGTTCCAATATCTTGTGAGCAAAATCCAAAGAAACAATTAGTTGTGATTCTTATGAATAATTACTAATTTCTTAAAACTACCCTTTCACTCTTTCAACTCAACTGCCTGTTTATGTTATACCCCCAAAAATTAGTTTATTTTTGGCGAGTGCCTCCAAAAGTCGATAACAATAACAACTGTCGATCAATGTTGACAAAAAGAGGCACCGTAGAAAGATTAGAAAATGAATTTACAAGAAAGGGTACAAAAATTTACATGTGTCATTTTTGTTGAATTATTATGTGCAAGTATGAAGAAATTATAGTGAAACCCAAAGAAATATTGGAAATCAATTCCTAACGTTTTAAGCTTCTTAAGAACTTGCATGATAAACATGAAGTTGGCCTTAAGGTGGTGGGCATCCGGTTCTTCTTTGTGGAAATGGCAAATTGTGCATTGTGATAATATTAATAATATTGATATATTATATACTCCTTCTGTCCTAATAATTTGTTTCCATTGACGTCGAACTGTGGAAGGCATTAGGTAAGCTCAAACAACCACCCAACTGCCCAAGTTAAGTTCAAGAAGTGATGAGATGGGTACTGCACTTTGGCGTTCTTTCATGTTTCTGCCTTCAAGTAGTCACGCTGGTCTTCGACCTGATTCTGGAAGCCATAATGTGAAAAATGTACAGAGAAGACTTCGGCACCAAGCCTACGATGGTGATAAAGGTATTGCTCAAGAAAATCCAGAGTTACGATAGGAAAATATAATACTCCGTAACAAAGTTTGAATGTACAAAGGGTCTGAAATTCGATGAATGAAACCGAATATTTTCTGAACCTCATATCAGGATAGTTTAGCTGATCCCATTAGGATACAGGTACGAAGTAAGCATTAATAAGTTTGCAGGAAACCAATTACATGGGTTTCATCCAAGAAAGATAGGATGCAACAACAACCTGCAGGCAACCAGAGACTAAAATCGGCTTGAGCTTCATTATCAATTTGCGAGAGTGACTTGAGAGACAAATCGGACCACTACCATCAACCATCAAGCAGGATGCGACAAGAAAAGAGTGCTAAAAATAAGAAATAAAGCAAGCAACTTGAACAAGAACCATCAGAGGGATGAGACTGAACGACTAAAACTCAGAGTCTGAATTTTCAAGTGTATAACACCACAAAATGGAAGCCAGTGGAAATAAAGGGTAAGCCAGAATGTAAGACAGAGGCTCTAATACACATTATCTAGAAACTACATCAAGTTTAAATAACAAAAAGCAGAGCCAAAAACATATGCATTAGCATCTCTTTTTCCGCCCTCCTGAGATAATCTACAACTATTTGCCTTTACGCCGTTTCTGCTTTTCCGAACAATTCGTACTACTATACCATTTCCTTTTGGCTTCTCTTTCACTCAAACACACCAAAGATGAACCATTCAATCCTACACTGCAAGAGTAGAAAATGTGTCTCAAACTCTCAGCCAAGACTTAAAATCACGGACAAGAACAAAAAAATTATGTAAGAATTGAACAAGTAACATATTACATACCTGAACTACATATATTGCATCCAATCACTCTCTGAGGCATCAACGTTGGGAATATACTTATGCAGGTCTTGACTGGGGATCAAGGAAACCAAGATTTAGAATGATTATAACAAAGTCAATCAAATTTTAAACAGCGAAAAGAGAGAGGAAAAATAAGGACAGAGACTGAGAAATTGAATAGAAGTATAATCACAACTGCATTCACAATAGAACAACGTTACACAAGTGGCTCAAAGACCCATAATAAGAGATGAGCATTGATGAAAATTGTGTATGTAAAGAATTGCATAACCCAACTACTCTACTCTACAGTCCACAAAGCGAGAAGAACAGAAGCCATACATCTCAAGGCAAAATGTATGCATTTTACGCCTCCACTACCTTCACCTCCCTTCCCATATTTTGCTCTACTTCCGTCCTTTGCATCAGATGAGCCAGAAGCTGAAGCACGCTTTTTTTCTGTCAAGAGGTCATTTTAAGTCAAAACAAAATACTCCGTAAAAAATATTCCAATGATATAAATTGAGAGCCAGAAAATAAGAGTTAGGTTTGACGCTACCTTGAACTCTGCTAGAACGTAAAACGCGTGGCTTGACAAGAGGATTTTCTTTAAGGAAATCGCTAAGAGGATATGACATCCATTCACATATTTCACAGCCCAAAGTTGCTAGACTAACTATGGATTAGATAGATTGTAATTAGTTGTTTTAACACAGGTTAAGGAGGGATTAATGAGAAAAGGAAAAAGAATAGTAAAAGATTTGATGAAAGGGAAAGTACATATTAGTGAGTTTTGTTAAGTGAGACTCGTCAAAAAGGCACAATTAGAATGACAAATGAAGCTAACAAAAAAGCTCTTACCATCTATGGGACGACAGACAGTGACCAAGTAGTTTGTCGTACCGAATTTCACCCCATTTGCCTTTAATTCAGCAAAGAAACATATTTCACTTGAATCACCGTCCACAGGTTTAGCCAAAAATACGCAGTGATACCAAAAGCCATTATTCATAAAACAATTACTTTCAATAGGGCGGACAAATGCATACTTTTTAAGCTGTTAATTAATAAATAGTCAATCATTACGGAGAAAATTGGCTCTAACAAGGGGGGAAAAATTAATATACACGTTAACATACATGTTTTTTGTTGTAGTATCTCAAAGCCTCTTGAGCGGTCTTGATAGATCTTTCGTGAGAGATTTTCTTAATCTCTGTTACAAACAGTTATTTTCTTGGTGGTGGGGAGTCACGTGAATACAATGGATCATTTAGTGGCCTCCTAAAACCTCTGGATGGACACGTGAGATAGAAAAAAGATAGTTCAAGTCGCATAAAATACAAAAAAATAATGTTAAATTCTTACCTATTAAAAGTGAGAACACTCTTTGACACTATTCCTACAATAATGTCTTTTGCGTCTCTCACGTGTTCTCTCACTTTTCATTCTACATGAAAATTTCACATGTATAACGCTTATTTTCTGGTCTTTTATTGTTACGGTTATTGAAAGCATTTATTTCAAGTGTTTCTATTCCATTTGAGTTTGATATATTAGCTTTGTTTCATTTTTTGGGGAAAGCTATTTTGTAGCATTAAACATAGTCATCAAAATTTGGCTTTTCATTTTAAATGTAAATTAAACAATCATTAAAAATCAAAATCAATACTAAATAAAATTTGGAATTTTTTTGTTAAAATAAATTTTACGAACAAAATTATTATTTATTTTTTCAGCGTTTATAGTTCTCACCATATTTTTTCAAAATAATGTTAAACCATTCAATCTACCTTAAATTATAACTCGCAAATAAAAATATATAATTTTTTTTTTTGAAAAATTTCTTTTATGATGAATTAATTACATCGATCAATTGTTTTTATTGAAATAACAATAAAAGATATAAAATGACCGAGACGGAGGTAGCATAATTAAAAAAACGGGGAAAATAAAATAAAACAATAATAACAATAATCTTTGCAAAATACTAACAAATGTAGCAATATTCGTGACAAAATAATAATAAACCGTGGCAAAAGTTGAGTAGATTGTGACCATATACGTAACAATAAATATATTTGATGATAAATTATAACAATATACGTATTGATTAATAATTTTGTTCCTTTTGTCTTTAGGACCCAGTGTCGCAAATCTATGCTATAATATCACCATCGTGATAACATAGTTATTCCCGTGAATTTCACGGTTAATAAAACTAGTTCTTAAAATAAAAAGGACAAAAACTCACTAAAATTAATTAAAGGGGTCCGCACTCAATCCATGTGAGAGGGTAGCGCTCAAATTGAGTGTCACCCAATAACGCCTTTTCATTTTTCATATCGAAAAGGACAACAGATGTACAATATGGACATTTGTCATCCAAATCTCCATTTCATAGTCATACAGAAGACCATAGTACAATCAGAAATTTGACCAATGCGTACTGTGCATGGTTTTTTATCGTCTGAATTATTTTGCATGTGAATTAATGGGCAATACTAAAAATGGAAAAATGAAGTTCAAAATCTTATACTCCCTTGGTATACCAATTTCATAACACCACTGTAACTCTCTAAGCTACTTTTTTATTTAACATTCAATCATTTCTCACTCAAACACTTATCATGTTGTCTACAATGAAAGCAAGAAGGTTAAGTTTTCATTTTACTCATTTTTTATGTTTCTAATATAACAAAAAAAAAATTTATTGCTTTAAATATGTTTCCTAGTAGATAAATGTTGCGCTGAAATAATGAAAATTCAAAACTAGGATTCTAAGAATACCGCTCTTTTATTACAACAATCTTCTTGTCATTTTTGTCACACTTCTTGTTGTCTCGATATTCTTAGTGACTATTCAAACAATGTTATAGTTATTGTGAAAGAATACAAGGATGATTCCTTGTTCAATGCTAATGAAGTCGTTGAAACCTTGTGGATCTATCAAAATGTTGATGGTGACAAAGATAAGAGCTTCTTACTGAATGGCCTGAACGAGGTGAGACACAACTTACTACTCAAAGCTTATTGCGAAGAGGCTTATGTTGCAAGTGTCGTACTACAACAATGGACAGCCAACATTGTCATACCGAGCCGTCAGAGACCCCACCTGCAGATTCCACGTTTACCAAAGGAAAAACTTGGTGGTGGAACTAAGGTGGTTGGCTAAGAGAGGCAGTCGCCACATCGAGGCTGCAAAAGACGCAAACTAGTAAAATTTTGAACTTAAAAGGGGCATACAAAAATGTACATTGTCACAAATACTTACAACAGACTCTCTCGCACAAGTATTTTTGTGCGACCGTCCCATTTCCGTGCTACCTGTTCAATTACTGTGGGTTGAACTTAAAGTAAATTGGTTCTTGTCCTAATTAATTTGCGAGAGGGTCTATTTCTTGAGACACAAATTGTTCCACTGGCAAGTGGCATCAGCCACCGAGCAGGATACGACAAGAAATAAGTGCCAAAATTAAGAAACAACGCAAGGAGTTACAATAAGAATCATCATAGTGATGAAAAAACCTCAATGGCTAAAACTCAGAGTGCCGTGCCATATAAATTTGCTCTTTCAAGTGTATAACACCACAAAATGGAAGCCAAAGGAAAATAAACGGTAAGATAGAGTGTAAGCAAAAGGCTGTAAGATACGTTATCTAGAAACTACATCAAGTTTAAATACTACCAAAAAGCAGAGCCAAAAACATATACAATAGCATCTATTTTCCGCCCTCCTGAGAGAATCTACAACTATTTCCCTTTATGCCGTTTCTGCTTTCCCGAACAATTAGGACTATACCATTTTCCTTTTGGCTTCCTTCACTCCAACACGCCCAAAATAGAACCATTCTACCCTACACTGCAAGAATAGAAAATGTGTCTCAAACTCTCAATCAAGACTTAAAATCATGGACAATAACAAAAAATAAAATTGTGTAAGAATTGAAAAAGTAACTTATCACTACGCCAAATTGGACCATCAATAAGGAGCGTATCACAACGGTTTAATGCATTTAATAATGACACTTAGATTACCGTTTTCAAAATATTGGCAGAAACCAAGACCGCGCTAATAAGAATAACGGTTTCCGTCGAAAATTGTTCTTATTATCATGTGACAACGGTTGTATCATAAACCGTTATCAAAAACATTTTAACGATTTCCATAAACTCGTTATATAATCACCCTTATCAACGGTTGTTAGACAACCGTTACCAGTTTAAGAAAACGGCGTTTCGAAAACTGTTACTAAATTAACACTAGCAACGGTTTTTGGTACCCGTTGTTATGTTATAGCTACGGGTTTCTTGTAACCGTTATCATTTGCTATTATGATATAACGGTTCCTCTGTACCCGTTGTCATTTATCATTTACGGGTGAAAAATAACCGTTATATACTTTTTTTAATGTAAAATATTCAACCGATGCATGTATGATAAATAATGAACCGTTGCATGCATTGTTTTGTTTGACCATTATTTACTATCCGTCCATTATTATATCCACACATGCATACATATTTTGCTATAAATATATCACTTATAATGTGATCAATTAACCATATTCACCAATTCAATGTTCAATTAATCGTAGCCTATAATTTAATTAAAAATATTACACTTCGATCACCATGTCGTCGTCTTCTACACCCGCCGAATCACAATCAAATACGCTCTATGTCCATCATATTACGTGTATTATACACAACCTTCCAATCAAATATGATAACAATGGTAAGGCTTTTTCGAGAAGTTTTACTTGGATGAGAGATATGCTTCGTCAAGGTGGTTATACGAATGTTTAAAAAGTCCACCCAGCTTGGTCTAAAGTTCATGGTTTTCTTGGTTAGGAAATGATCAAGTTTGAAGGTTTTGGGAAGAAGCTGAAATCTTTTCGTCAAGCGAGAAAACTCCAGGCAATATACGAGGATCATGATGCTGGGAAGAAAAATTATTATACGGGTGATGTGTTACAAGCGCAATATTTATGAATTGCAACCGATTATGACATTAGTCTATTAAGAACATATCGGCACTATATTGACACTGTGCCTCGTTCAGGGGAGGCAGAACAAGTGCCTCTTAATAATCCACATATTGAATTCCCAATATTTATCGTAATCGCAGGGGAATTACAAGATGATTATGTAATTAATTTTTATTATTATTCTAATTAATATTTTTAAAACCGCGCGTCTTTTAATTTCTTGTTATATATGTGTTTTTCTTGAATAATATATGCGTGGTAGTGTATTTTATTCTCAATTATTTATTGCAAGTTACGTATGTTTAAAATATTTGTTAATAAGTCAACTTTTACATTAAATTAATTACGAAGATTTTGAAAAAACTTATAAATGTGACTATAAACGGTAAAGCATCCTTTACTAACATTCATTAATCAATTCACAATATTTCATCCCCATTACACAAATTTGAAACAACATGGCAATGAACCCTAATTTTATCAACAACGAAGAATGGTTTACACAAACGATTGAAGATGATGGGAAGATTCTCGCCGGGCTTCCCGCCGATCAACACCATTAATCAAAGCATCCCTTGAACATCAACGGAATTATTGGATTAAGAGGCGTGAAACAGTCCGGCTTGTCAACAAAGCCTCATCATCATCATCTTCATACGCTCGTTTGCCTGTTACTCGCAACTTGGCTGCAGTCAAAGATATGTTGAGTTGTACTCTTCCAACCTTATATCCACATACAAGTCGTGTCCTTACATATATTCAATCTGTTATTGCAAAATATGAAGCCAATGACCCGGAAGTTAGTGGTATACCAGAGTGGCGTGAATGGTGGCAGATTGAGATGCGCTTTTTACGCTTAACCGGGGTTGTTCCGGCTTATTATACATCTTTTGATTTCTGATAATTGCCGTATTTCGTTTAAAATTAAATGAAATGATCATTTTGAAAGTGTTGAGTTATGCTTGTTTGATTTGCTTCCATTTTTTGAACTCCATAGATCAGTCAGTAATCAAGATCCACATTGCTGCTACGTAATACTCATCAACAACGGTTCACCTACAACCGTTGTCAATTGGTTCATCAACAACGGTTCAGCTACAACCGTTGTAAATTGGTTTATTAACAACGGTTAGCCTACTGCTACAACCGTTATAAATTTGTTCATTAACAACGGTTCACCTACAACCATTGTCAATCGTGACGTTCTAACTTCAATGTGCACCGTTTATTAATTGTTTGACCATACGACTCAATATATTAAAAAAATAAATAAATGAATGTAAGATATGACGATACTACTCATTATTTTTTTATTGAACCAATGCACAGACGGTTCAGTTATTTTTTTATTGAACCAAGATACAAATATTGTGAGTTGCTTAATTGAGGAAAGAAGTTTATATGAACTTAATACGGATTACCAAATATGGAAGTAGCTTTTTTTTTTTGCAGGAAAAACTTGACACACTGAAAGATAAATGACAACGGTTAGGCACCAACGATGTAATATAATGAAAACAATTACGGGTTTATAATCAGCCGTGGTCATATTGCAAAATACAGAATACGGTTTCGTTTAACCCGTGTTTACTATTTTCAATAAAATATTCAAATAACACACATGCAAACCTTCTCCTCGCCCACTTAAAACCCTCGAACACTGAGTTTCCCTAGAACCACTACTATTCTCCGTCGCCGTCGTCTTTGCAGTCGTCCTCGCCGTCGCTGTCGTCGTTGTCGTTGCCTCTGCCGTTGCCATCCCCGTCGCCGTCCCCTCCATCATCGCCATATCTTAAGTAATAATAAACCCTACTCCTTCGTCTCATTAACTTAATGTCTTTATTTTCTTAGTTGTGATATTATCCCCTAATTATCTTAGGTTTATTGTGTGTTAAACAACACCTATTATTTTAAGTATATTGTGTGTTAAACAAATTTATATTTTTAGGTGTACTGTGTGATCATTTATTTGAGACGGTGCTCCTGCTATGTTGACTTGATGCTTAAAGTTAGTAGTTTGTTAATTTATGGTTTAGATATGGGTGAAAAGCGGAAAAGAAATGATGGAAAAGGTCAAACGAATAAGATTCAGGTGATGAGAATAATTTGGAATCGGATACTAGGCGAAGGACCCATAGGGTTTCCCTAGAAGCAATAAAAAGAGGGATACCTAATAAACTTGTATGGGCTCCATTAACGGGGCTGCCAGATGGTGATTTTGCTGCAAATTTCGCGACTTGGATTGTTTATTGTGTAACAGAGTATGTGCCTCTCGGTTTGCCGCGTATCAATCAGTTGAGTCAAGACAAGGAGGAAAAGCTACGGGGGAGAATAAAGGTATGTATATACAATAATAAATGCAGCGAGATGAAATTATCTTAGTATTCGATATGTGTTATTAGCCGAAACTAACCAAATATGCTCACCATATATGCAAGCAGCTTACACTGTCCCCCAAGAATATGATGGTTACCTAAAAAGAAAGATAGGGGATTCCTTCAGAGCATGGAAGTTAAAGGTTGCTCAGAACCACTTGTTCGACAAGAAGACCAGGCATATAAACAAGAAACCATCAAAGAAAAAGTATAAGTTTGTCAGCCAACAAGATTGGATTAACTTTATTGCTTATAGGCAATCTGACAAGTTTAAGGTAATTTATCTGCGACTCATAGGGATCACTTTATTAGTAATCACTTAATAAGTAATGAAATATGCTTACGTTACTCGATACAATTCATTTTATGAAGACTATGAGTAGGCAGAACCAAGAGAACATTTCAAAGAAAGAGAGCGTCTTTCATGGCTCCAGAGGTGGTTATAGATTGATTAAGAAGAAGCTTGGAACTGTCAATCGTCACGACGCTTGGGTGGACGGTCACACTCCTAAGAATGGAAAGTTAGAAATTTCATATGATAAGGCCGTCAAAGAGAAAATTGTAAGTTTGAATAAATGTGTCACTCCTACCACTGGTGGTCGGTTATATAATCGTGAGTTTCAATAAAATTTAGTTGCATAATGATTTTATGTGTATGTAGAGGATCTGTGAGAAGGAGGTACAAGAAGGAAAATGGAAGCCTGAAGGGCGCGATGACATTCTTGCTAGGGAAATCGGCAAAGCAGAGCATCCAGGTCGTGTGAGAGGGGTATCGACGCATGTTGGTATCACTAAGTATTTTGGGAAAAATACTCGAAGGACAATGAGTGGTGATGATAGGGTATATAAATACTGTATTTTATTCGACATAATTTATATATATATATATATATATATATATATATATATATATATATATAGAGAGAGAGAGAGAGAGAGAGAGAGAAAGAAAGAGAGAGAGAGAGAGAGAGAGAGAGAGAGAGAGAGAGAGGAGTTCTAATGAGTCCTCCTCTCAAATTGAGTCCATAAGTCCCTTTAAGGGCCTTTGGATGGACTCAATGAATGGTTGAGATACATTTTAAGAGTGTAAATTTGATTTTTTGTGACGAAAGTTTTGAATTTTTATAATTTTAACATTTTACAAGTGTAAATTTGATGTTTTAGGAGTGTAAATGTAACATTTTAATAGTGTAAATTTGATTTTTTTTTTATTTTTTGTGACGGAATTTTTGAATTTATATAATTTTTACATTTTATGAGTGTAAATGTAGTATTTTAAGTGTAAATTTGAAGGTTTTAGAGTGTAAATTTGGTCCTTTGAGTGTGACTTTGGTCCTTTATAAGTGTAACTTTGGTCCTTTACGAGTAAAACTTTAGTCCGACTACCAACAAACACCACCACCATCGTCCTCCACCACCAACTCATATCCACAAAAATATATGAGTGCAAATCTATATAAATTTAACGTGTGTAAATGTACAAATATACGAGTGTAAATGTAAAGAAATATGAGTGTAAATGTAAAGAAATACGAGTGTAATTGTAAAAAAATATGAGTGTAAATCTGAAAAATGCGTGTAAATGTAAAGAAATACGAGTGTAAATGTGAAGAAATATGTAAATGTAAATGTAAGGAAATATGAATGTAAATGTAAACAATATGTAAGTGTAAATGTAAGGAAATACAAGTGTAAATGTAAGTAAATACGAGTGTAAATGTAAAGTGATACGTGTGTAAATGTAAAGAAATATGAGTGTAAATGTAAAGAAATAGGAGTGTAAATGTAAAGAAAAATGGGTGTAACATTAAAAAAAATATGAGTATCTATTTTATAGATCAAAGAATAAAAGTAGATCTAAAAATTTTTTAAAAAATTTTCGTATTTTAAAACTGAAAACGAAATCTGAAAACGATAAAACTGACAAAAACGATAAATCATTGAAAAGTAAATATGAAAACAAAAAATGACCGAACAAAACCATAAGAAAACGAAAATATGAAAACAAAACCATGTTAACAAAACCATTGAAACACTACCTCTCGGTTTTAGATCTATAAAAAAAAAAAAAAACAATGAACAACCAACAACAACAAACCACTACCGACTCAATTTCAGATCTAAAAAGAGAAAAATGGGAGTACACCACAAAGTACCACTACCGACAAAACAACCATCACCACCCCTAACTACAACCATGACAACAACTAACAAAAAAAAAAGAAATGAGAAGAGAAGAGGAGGCAGCGGCAGTGGGGTTAGGAGATCTGGGGTGGGCCGGCGATGCGATAATGGAAAGTGGTGGGGGATGTGGTTGTGGTGTTGTTGGTGGTGCGCGAGGGTGGTGTTTTTTTGGTATTTTTGTGGTGTTGTGGTTGTCGTCGTGGATGTTGTTGGTGGTGCGTGAGGGTGGCGGTGGGAGAAAAGAAGGGAGGTGGTAGGGCTGATGGTGGAGATGGGGTCGTGGTGGTTGTCGTGGGGAGTGGTGGTGGTTGTCGATGGTGGTGGCTGAAAGGAGATGTCGGTGGTGGTGAGTTCAATGAGGAGGGAATTTTATTTTGGGGTTTTTTTAAATTTTTGGGAGTTTTTTTGGTTTTATTAATTTTTTGGTTTTTAGAGAGATGAAAGGAATGGTAATTGTGTGGAAGGAGAGAGAAGTGAGTGGAAAAACAAGGGTTATATAGTGAAATTATGGGGTTGATTAGTGAAGGTAGAGAGGGAAAATGATTAATTAACATCAATCCTCTTATTTTGGCTTTAATCCCCTACTTTTTCTCTTCAATCTCAACCCCTCATCTCATCTTTTCAGTGGCCCTAAAGAGGACTTAGGGACTCAATGAAATTGGATGGACTCACTTGATCTCTTCTCTCTCTCTCTCTCTCTCTCTCTCTCTCTCTCTCTCTCTTTCTCTCTCTCTCTCTCTCTCTATATATATATATATATATATATATATATATATATATATAGAGAGAGAGAGAGAGAGAGAGAGGTAAGATCTAATGAGTCCAACATGGACCATTGAGTCCATAAGTCCCTCTAAGGGCCATTGGATGGACTAAATGGAAGGTTGAGATGAATTTGATTAAATGCCATTAAAAAGAAAAGGAAAAAAATGTGGATGGTTGGATTGAGATGGATGGTTGAGATTGAAAATTACCAAAAAAAATTACCACTAATCAAATTTCTACACACTAATTAATTTTTCTTTCTCTCTCTAGCCCCTAATTAATCAGTTTTGAGTTTTAGATTTCAGAAGTGTAAATGTAATGTTGTATGAGTTTTACAAGTGTAAATGTGACGGAAATATAATTTTAACATTTTACAAGTGTAAATGTGATGTTTTACAAGTGTAAATGTAACATTTTAAGAGTGTAAATTTGATTTTTTGTGACGGAAATTTTGAATTTATATAATTTTAACATTTTACAAGTGTAAATGTGAAGTTTTACGAGTGTAAATGTAACATTTTAAGAGTGTAAATTTAATTTTTTGTGACGGAAATTTTGAATTTATATAATTTTAACATTTTACAAGTGTAAATGTGATGTTTTACGAGTGTAAATGTAACATTTTAAGAGTGTAAATTTGATTTTTTGTGACGGAAATTTTGAATTTATATAATTTTAACATTTTACAAGTGTAAATGTGAAGTTTTACGAGTGTAAATGTAACATTTTAAAAGTGTAAATTTAATTTTTTGTGACGGAAATTTTGAATTTATATAATTTTAACATTTTACAAGTGTAAATGTGATGTTTTACGAGTGTAAATGTAACATTTTAAGGGTGTAAATTTGATTTTTTGTGACGGAAATTTTGAATTTACATAAATTTAACATTTTACAAGTGTAAATGTGATGTTTAACATTTTAAGAGTGTAAATTTGATTTTTTGTGACGGAAATTTTGAATTTATATAATTTTAACATTTTACAAGTGTAAATGTGAAGTTTTACGAGTGTAAATGTAATATTTTAAGAGTGTAAATTTAATTTTTTGTGACGGAAATTTTGAATTTATATAATTTTAACATTTTACAAGTGTAAATGTGATGTTTTACGAGTGTAAATGTAACATTTTAAGGGTGTAAATTTGATTTTTTGTGACGGAAGTTTTGAATTTACATAAATTTAACATTTTACAAGTGTAAATGTGATGTTTAACATTTTAAGAGTGTAAATTTGATTTTTTGTGACGGAAATTTTGAATTTACATAATTTTAACATTTTACAAGTGTAAATGTGATGTTTTACGAGTGTAAATTTAATGTTTTAAGAGTGTAAATTTAGTATTTTAAGAGTAAATTGGTCCTTTGAGTGTAACTTTGGTCCTTTATAAGTGTCAACTTTGTCCTTTACGAGTAAAACTTTAGTCCGACTACCAAAAAATGCCACCATCATCGTCCTTCCCCACCAACTCATATCCACAAAAAATATGAGTGCAAATTTATATAATTTTAACGAGTGTAAATGTAAAGAAATACAAGTGTAAATGTAAAGAAATACGAGTGTAAATGTTAAGAAATACGACTGTAAATGTTAAGAAATATGAGTGTAAATTTAAAGAAATACGAGTGTAAATGTGAGGAGATACAAGTGTAAATATAAGAGAAATACGAGTGTAAATTTAAATAAAAACGAGTGTAAATGTGAGGAAATACAAGTGTAAATGTAAAAATTATGAGTGTAAATGTAAAGAAATACGAGTGTAATTGTAAAGACATATGAGTGTAAATGTAAAGAAATATGAGTATAATAAATATATTTATTAGATCTAGAATAAAAATCATGATAAAACAACATCAACAACACTAGATCTAATAAAGAGAGATTGAAAAAAAAACATCTAACAAAAATATAACATTAAATCTAATAATAATAACAATAATAATAAACATAACACTTTATTGTTTAAAAAAAAAAAAAAAAAAAACAACAAACACAACAACCACCACCATTTATTTACACAACTACTCAACTACTGTCAGATCTACACAACAAAACAAAGCACAAATACACACCTACACAAACTACTCTCAAATCTTTTTTAAAAAAAAAAAAAGGAAAACGAGAAACAGAGAAAGAGATAAACGAGTGCAAATCATAACGAGTGCAAAAAAAAGGAAAACAAAGCACATAACGAGTGCAAATCATATTAATTAAGAAAAAAAAAATGAAACAGACATAAAATTAAAACACACACAACACACGAACAAAGCATAAAAACCCGACATGGGTGAGAGGAGAGAGAGGTGGCGGCAAGGAGTGGTGCGTGGTGGTGCGTGGTGGTGCGGCGTGGTGGTGCATGAGCAGTGCGGCCCAGATCTGCAAAAAAGAGTGGAGATATGGTGGTGTCGGGTTGTGACTTGCGAGAATGGCGGGTAGGGGTGGTCGGTTGGTGAAAGGAAGGGAGTTGGTTGGGCTGTTTGAGGCGTGGGGCTCGGATCTGGAGATGGTTGTGGTTGTGGTTGTGGTTGTCGTGGGGGTGGTGGTGAGTTAGTGGTGGTTGTCGTGGGGTGGTCGTGAGGTTGTGGTGGTTGTCGTGAGGTATTTGTGGTGGGGTGGTGGTGAGGCAGTGGTGGTTGTAGTGAGGTGGTTGTGGTGGATCTGAAAAGGGGCTGCGTTTTTTTTTTTTTTTTGGATTGATGGTGGTGGTGGTGGCGATGCTGCTAGTTGGTGAGTGGTGGTGGTGTGGCTGCGAATTGGTGGTGGCGGCAGTAGAAGTGTGGTGACGGGAAAGGAGAAAGAAAAAAGGTGGTGGTGATGTGCGGTGGTTGTGGGTCACGACAGGCGGGGGGAGGAGGCACAAATGGAGGTCGGGGCTGGGGTTGGGTGGTGGTGGGTGAGTGAGGATGAGGAGGGAAATTTTTTTTTTTGATTTTTTGAATTTTTGGGTTTTGGAATTGTTTTGGTTTTGGGGGGTTTTTAGAGAGATGAGTGGGAGGATAATTGTGTGATAGGAGAGAGAAGTGGGTGGAAAAAAAGGGTTATATAGTGAAATTAGGGGGTTGATTAGTGTGGTAGTGAGAGAAACTGATTAATTAGAATTGATCCCCTCCATTTAGCATTAATCCCTCCCTTTTCCCCTTCAATCTCAACCCTCCATCCTATCTTTTCAATGGCTCTTATGAGGACTTATGGACTCAATGAAATTGAGTGGACTCACTTGATCTCTTCTCTCTCTCTCTCTCTCTCTCTCTCTCTCTCTCTCTCTCTATATATATATATATATATATATATATATATATATATATATATATATATAGTCAAGTTCTTATAAGTCCACCTAACTATTTGAGTCCATAAGTCCTCTCTACATCCCTTAGATATCCCACTAAGGATGGTTGAGATTGAAAACAAAAAAGTATACTTAACACTAATTAGGTTCTTATACACTAATTAAGGATTATTTCATGGGAATAATCCATCCTATGGGTGCCCTGCAAATAACACTCCATCCTATCCATAATTCCAATTAAATCCATCCTATTCACTATTCTTCCTATAATACTCTCAGGAGACCGGCAACCTAAACAACAAGTCACCCTTGTTATTTTTAGGTTATAAGCGTTGAAGTGTGTTCGACACACTTTAAATACACCAAACACCCTTCTCTCGCACCTTTTTTTTCCATCACAAGATACTGATTTCCTTGCATTATTCAACGACGAAGATGATAACACCAATGATTTTCGCCTAACAACTTTTTTCTTCTTAGTAACTCTACTACTCGTATTAACATTTGAATTTAAAACAAGAATTTGGCCTAGCCGCCTGTTCTTGAACTTCCAGTTTCAATCTATCAAATGTCCGTTCTTCGTCCACGGTAGGAGCAGGCAAAAAGGGGCGAACGATGCAATGACAACAACCGTTCGGGCAAGGGCAAGCAATTTCGTTGTTTGAGGAATTGTCTTCTGCTTTAGAGTTGGGGAAACCGCTGCTTAAACCATTAGGTGTAGGCGCTTTCCAGAGGTGGAAGTTTGATAAGCCAATAAAGAAGAGAACAAAAGCCCAACAATCTGAACCAACCCACGTACCTTCCATTTCCCTTTAAATTCACCAACCCAACAACAAAGACACAATTTAATTCAATTTTCTTCACTGAGGTATTTAAACAAACACCTGGTATACATAACCAAAACTCCACAAAAATTGAACTCAAAACACTGTAAATCAAAATTCTGGGATGAATCTAGGTGCAGATATGTGAGAATAAGTGTGACAAACGAAATGGGTATGTTGGAAAGTATGAAAGTTAAGAGATTTTTGAGTTTTTTTTGGATAAATATGATAATGAAGGGGAAACGTTTCTGTGTGTTGTGTGTTATAAACAAAGGAAGAAGGTGCAAAACTAGGGCCCATGGTATTAAGAGATGTTTGACTTCAACTCACTTAAAATTACAGAAGAACAAGGGAGAAGGAGAAGCAAGAGAACACAAAAGTTGAATAAATATAGGGATGTATAAATAAAGGAAATTAGTCGAAAATACTTAAATAAAGGAGAAAGAATGTTACCTTAAGTAACCGGTCATAAGTATAAGTGAGTTTGTTATGTGAAGAATGATGGATAGGATGGATTTAATTGGAATTACTGATAGGATGGAGTGTTATTTGCAGGGCACCCATAGGATGGATTATTCTCATGAAATAATCCACTAATTAATCAATTTTCTCTCTCTAGCTTTAATTATACATTCATTAATGGATTATTATACACAAAAAAATTTTTGAGCACAATTTTTTCTTTTTGACTGAAACTTTATATAAATGTTACGAAACATTCACTGTTTTAAAAGTGTAATTTCAACAGAAAAAATGTAACTTTAACAAAAAAAAGTGGTTTGACGGATTTTATTTTGAAATTTGAAACAAGTTTACAATATATTTTGCGTTTTACGAGTGTAACTCAGTTTTTACGAAAAATATTGTTTTGAATTTTTCCAATTTTATCACAGCTCATTGTAAATTGAGTGACTTATAAGTGTAACTTTAGTCTTTTAAAAGTATAATTTTAGTCCATTGAGAGTGTAACTTTAATAGAGATAATTGTAACTTTAGTAGAGAAAAATATAACTTTAATAGAGATAGCTGTAACTTTAGTAGAGAAATGTGTAATTTTAATAGAAAAAAGTACAGTATAATTCTAATAGAAATAAGTGTAACTTTAACTTTAATCGGGATAAGTGTAATTTTAATCGAGAAATGTGTAATTTTAATAGAAATAAGTGAAATTTTAATAGAAATAAGTGTAATTTTAATTAAAAAAAGTGTAATTTTATTGGAAAAAAGTGTAACTTTAATAATGGAGAAAAATGTAACTTTAATAGAAAAAAGTGTAATTTTAATGGAAAAAAGTGTAACTTTAATAAATGTAACTTTAATAGAGAAAAAAATGTAATTTTAATAAAAAAAACTGTAATTTTAAGAAGTGTAACTTTAATAGAGAAAATGGTAACTTTAATAAAGATAAAAGATATTTGTAATCTTAACTTTACTAGAAGATAAAAATCAACAAATAAAGAGAAAGTATGGAAAAAAAAGATCTAGATTTAACTTTTTAAAACTAGATCTAACTTTTTCATTTTTTTTTTTTTGAAAAAAAGAAATCTCAACCATCAAAACAACACCAACACAACTTTTATTAAAAAAAATGACATTATGGGAGATCTAAGATTTTAAAAAATTGAATTACTTTGCAAAAACTTACATCCAAAATCTAAAAAATATGAAAAAAAAACAAAAAAAAAATACAAAAAAAGTTGAAAATCGAAGGACAAATAAAAAACAAAAAAAAAACAAACCAATAACACCCACACACCAGTCAACCCCAACCCACTAATCGAAGGACAAATAAAAAAGAAAAAAAGAAAAACAAAACAAAACAATAACACCCACCCACCAGTCAACCCCAACCCACTAATTTTTTTGTTTTTTTTTTAAAAAAAAAGAAGGAAACCAGATCTAAAAATCGAAAAAAAGGAGAAGAAAGGGGAGAGGAAGACAATGGTTGGTGGTGGAATATGTGGAAGTTGTAGGTGGTGTAGTGGTAGGGGGATGGGGTGGTGGTAGTGTGGCGGTGGCGATAGGAGGAAGCAGTGGTTGTATGGGTGGCGGTCGTGTGGTGGGTGGTGGGTGTGCGGTGGGGGCGTGGGTCGTGAGTGCTGGTGGGGAAGGTGGCAGATCTGGGGTGGGGCTAGGTGTGGGGTAGTTTCGTGGGTATGGGGTGGTTGTGGTTGGGAGAAGGAGTGGTGGTGGGTCAGTGGGTGTGCGGGTGGGGTGGTGAGGATCGTGAGGGAGGTCGACAGGTGGTGGTGGTGGGGCAGATGAGGTGGCGGATCTGAGAGAGGAATGAGAAGTGTGTGGTGCGGTGGTGGTGGTGGTGGTATGGCCAGTGGTTGGTGGCACGGTGGATGGGATTTTTGTTTTTTGGGGGGTTTTTTTTTTGGTTTCTTTGAGAGAAAGAGGGATAAAATTATCAGGGTATTTTGAGAGAGAAGTAGAATGAAATTGTGAGGGATGAGTGAGAAGTGTGTGTGAAAAAAATTGTTATATAGTGTATTAATATTTGATTAAGGTGGATTAGTAAAGTAGAGAGGAGAAGTGTTTAATTAGACATTAATTCCCTCTTTTTTGCTTTCAATCTCAGCCCTTTAACTCCCTCATCCAATGGCCCTAAGGAGGACTCATGGACTCACACTTAGGTAGGGGACTTACTTGATCTTTACTCTCTCTCTCTCTCTCTATATATATATATATATATATATATATATATATATATATAATATATATATATATATATATATAGAAGAAGGATCAAGTGAGTCCACCAAAAATCCTTGAGTCCATAAGTCCTCTTTAGGACCCTTAAAAAGATAGGATGGAGGGCTGAGATTGAAAGGGAAAAAGGGAGGATTAGTGCTAAAATTAGGGGATCAATCCTAATTAATCAATTTCCCTCACTACTATCCCTAATCAAGTCCTAATTTCACTATAAAACCCTTCTTTTTCCACTCACTTCTCTCTCATCTCACAATTATCCTCCCCCTCATCTCTCTTAAAACCAAAAAAACTCAATTCCTCTCAAAAATCCAACAAAATTCAAAAACCAAATAATTCAAAAAAAAAATTCTCCCTCTTCCTCTTCCTCACCTACCCGACCACCTCCACCGCCACCTACCCACACCCACCAACCGCACCACCACCGACCCACCACCCTCAGCACTCTAGATCTGAGCCACACCCCAACGCACGCCACCACCCACACCGACACCCACCACACATCCCCCACAAAAACCTCCTTCACTCACCCCGACTCCCACATCTGCCTCCCACCACATCTGCCTCCCACCATCGCGCCACCCAAAAAAAAATCTCCGACATCCACCACGCCAGATCTGACCCACCACGCACCACCCCACACACACCTGCCTCCTCCCTTACACACACACGCCACCCTCACCCACCACCCTCGACACTTTCCACGACCCGACATCACCACGCCAGATCTGCCGACAACCACCCACCACAACTCGACACTACCCGCACCACCACGCCTCACATCAATCCCACGGCTCACCACCACCACGACCCACCATCAACACCACCCACTGACGCCTTTCTTCTTCTAGTTGCTTTTTTTGTTTTTATTGTTTTTATTGTTATAGTGTTTTGTTTTGTTTTGGCGGAAATGGCGTCTGGTTTGTTGTGGATCTGATATAGTTTTTTTTTTTTTTAATCTCGTCTTTTAAAAATTCGTGTTTTGTGTTTTATTTCGAGATCTAATTATTATTATTTCGTGTCGGGTACCAGTTAACGTTATTCGTGTTTTGTGTTTTATTTCGAGATCTAATTATTATTATTTTTGTTTTTCAGATCTATTTTTGTTTTAGTTTACAATTTTTCTTTTAGAATTTTTTTGGTTTTGTAGATCTATATTATACACTCGTATTTCTTGTGTTTTTAGTTTTTTAATTCTTTTATAAAATATTTTATTGGTTTTGTAGTTTTTTTCGAGATCTAATAAATATATTTATTATACTCATATTTTTTTACCTTTACAATCGTACTTCTCCACATTTACACTCATATTTCTTTACGTTTACACTCATAATTCTTTACATTTACGCTCATAATCCTTTACATTTACACTTGTATTTCCTCACATTTACACTCATATATCTTTACATTTACACTTGTATTTCCTCACATTTACACTTGTATTTCTTTACATTTACACTTATATTTCTTTACATCTACACGTATTTTTCAGATTTACACTCATATTTCTTTAGAATTACACTCGTACTTCTTTACATTTACACTCATAATTTTACATTTACACTCATATTTCTTTACATTTACACTCATATATTTGTACATTTACACTTGTTAAATTTATATAGATTTGCAATAATATATTTTTGTGGATATGAGTTGGTGGTGGAGGACGACGGTGGTGGTGTTTGTTGGTAGTCGGACTAAAGTTTTACTCGTAAAGGACCAAAGTTACACTTATAAAGGACCAAAGTCACACTTAAAGGACCAAATTTACACTCTTAAACCTTCAAATTTACACTTAAAATACTACATTTACACTCGGAAAACATCACATTTACACTTGTAAAATGTTAAAGTTATATAAATTCAAAATTTCCGTCACAAAAAATCAAATTTACACTCTTAAAATGTTACATTTACACTCGTAAAACATCACATTTACACTTGTAAAATGTTAGAATTATATAAATTCAAAATTTCCGTCACAAAAAATCAAATTTATACTCTTAAAATGTTACATTTACACTCGTAAAACATCACATTTACACTTGTAAAATGTTAGAATTATATAAATTCAAAATTTCCGTCACCAAAAATCAAATTTACACTCTTAAAATGTTACATTTACACTCGTAAAACATCACATTTACACTTGTAAAATGTTAGAATTATATAAATTCAAAATTTCCGTCACAAAAAATCAAATTTACACTCTTAAAATGTTACATTTACACTCGTAAAACATCACATTTACACTTGTAAAATGTTAGAATTATATAAATTCAAAACTTCCGTCACCAAAAATCAAATTTACACTCTTAAAATGGTACATTTACACTCGTAAAACATCACATTTACACTTGTAAAATGTAAAAATTATATAAATTCAAAATTTTCGTCACAAAAAATCAAATTTACACTCTTAAAATGTTACATTTACATTCGTAAAACATCACATTTACACTTGTAAAATGTTAAAATTATATAAATTCAAAATTTCCGTCACAAAAAATCAAATTTACACTCTTAAAATGTTACATTTACACTCGTAAAACATCACATTAACACTTGTAAAGTGTTAAAATTTTATAAATTCAAAATTTCCGTAACAAAAAATAAATTTTACACTCTTAAAATATTACATTTACACTCGTAAAACATCACATTTACACTTGTAAAACTCATATAACATTACATTTACACTTCTGAAATCTGAAACTCAAAACTGATTAATTAGGGGCTAGAGAGAGAAAGAAAAATTAATTAGTGTATAAAAATTTGATCAGTGGTAATTTTTTTTGGTAATTTTCAATCTCAACCACCCATCTCAATCCAACCATCCACATTTTTTACCTTTTCTTTTTAATAGACCTTAATCAAATTCATCTCAACCATCCATTGAGTCCATCCAATGACCCTTAGAAGAACTTATGGACTCAATGACACATGTTGGACTCATTAGAACTCATCTCTCTCTCTCTCTCTCTCTCTCTCTCTCTCTCTCTATATATATATATATATATATATATATATATATATATATATATATATATATTCATTCAAAGGATCAAGATAGGGGAGATGAAGAGGAAGCCATGAAGGCAGGGGAGAAGGACGTGGATAAGTCATCTGAAGAAGAGTTGGTTATGGTTCGGCAAGTCATAAAGGAAGCATGGAAGTAGAAGAAAAAAGCAAGCATGCGAAGCGAGAAAGACATGACAAAGGATCAAGATAGGGGAGATGAAGAGGAAGCCATGAAGGCAGGGGAGAAGGACGTGGAGGTGGAGCCGAAGACACGTTCTTATCATCTCCAATTCCGGGTTTTGACGAGGTATTAGCTACTACGACTAGTTTATAATTGTTGTATATATACTAATTAATTAAATTTATTATTTAAAGTAGTGCATGTATATATATATATATATATATATATATATATATATAGTGTTGAGATCATATAAGTCCACCTCTAAGGTGTGAGTCCATAAGTCCCATTTAGGGCCAATGGATGAGGAAGATGGAGGGTTGAGATTGGAAGCAAAAAAAGGTGATTAATTAGCTAAATAAACACTCTCTCTCACTACCTTAACTAATCCACCCTAATTATCACTAATTTCACTATATATAATTTATTATCACACCTATTTATCTCTCATCTCACACAATTCATTCACTTTCTCTATCAAAAACCCAATAAAATCAAAAACCAAATAAATTCAAAACCTAAAAATTCAAAAAAATTTCCCCCTCTTTTCCTCACCAACCCACCCCCTCACCCGACACCACCATACCCGACACCACCACCGTCGGCCTTTGCCGTCAATACAAACCCAGCCCTCACTCGACACCACCATACCCGACACCACCACCATCTGACGCCACCACCACCACCCACGACACCCCCACCACAGCCACCATACCACCCTCCACACAGCCACGCACAACCACGCAGCCACCACCCCCAACGACCCTCAACCTCACGCACACCACCGCCAGCTCTGACCCCTCAACCTCACGCAGCCACCCGCCTCACGCCGCACTGCCGCCCCTCTTTCTTCCACGCAGCCACCACCAAGGGTTGTGTTGTTGTCGTTGTGTTGGTGTTTGTAATTGTTGGTGTTGTTGTCACTGTGTTTGTCGTTGTTGTTTTGTTTTGACTTTTTTTTTTTTTTTTTTTTTTTTTTTTTTTTTTTTTTGTTTGTTTGTTTGTTTCTGATTTAGTGTGTGTCGTTGTTTTGTGTATTTTTTTTTTTTTTAATTCTTCATATTTCTTTTTTTAAATATCGTATTAGTTTATATTTGTTCGAATCTCGTTTCTTATATGTCGTTTTTTCTTCAAATTTCATTTTTAAAATATCGTCTTGTCATTTATTTTCACAAATCTCGTCTTACACATTTTCTTTTTTTCCGATTTTTGTTCTTCTCATTTTCACTCTTTTTTTTTGTTCTTCTCATTTTATTGTGTTTTGTTCTTATCATTTTCACTCTTTTTTTTGTTTTTTCAGAATTTTGTTTTGCTCTTCTCAATTTTTGTTCTCATTTCATTTCATTGTCTTGTTATTTTTTTTAGACCTAGATCTATTAAAAGTACAATTATCTTTATTAAAGTTACATTTTTTTCTATTAAAATTACACATTTTTCGATTAAAATTACAGTTATATCTATTAAAGTTAAAGTTACACTTTTTTCTGTTAAAATTACACTTTTCTCCATTAAAATTACACTTTTTTCTGTTAAAATTATACTTTTTTCTGCTAGAATAACACTTGTTTCGGCTAAAATTACACTTTTTGTTGTTAGAATTACACTTTTTTCTGTTAGAATTACACTTTTTTTCTGTTAGAATTACACTTTTTTTTGTTAGAATAACACTTTTTTCGGCTAAAATTACACTTTTTGTTGTTAGAATTACACTTTTTTCTGTTAGAATTGCATTTTTTTCTGTTAAAATTACATTTTTCTTCATTAAAATTACACTTTTTTCATTAAAATTACACTTTTTTCTGTTAAAATTACACTTTTTTCGTTAAAATTACACTTTTTTCGTTAGAATTACACTTTTTTCTGTTAGAATTACACTTTTTTCTGTTAGAATTACACTTTTTTTTTGTTAGAATTACACTTTTTTGTTAGAATTACACTTTTTGTTATTAGAATTACACTTTTTTCTGTTAGAATTACACTTTTTCTATTGGACTAATGTTACACTCTCAATGGACTTGGTCATATTCTCATATTCTCATTGGACTAATGTTACACTCTCAATGGACTAAAATTACATTCTCGTTATTTGAAATTATACTTTTACGGACTAAAATTACACTTTTCTCGGACTAAAATTACATTCTCTGGACTAAAAATAACAATCTTATTGGACTGAAATTACACTTACCTGGACTAAAATTACACTTTTAAAAGACTAAAGTTACACTTATAAGTCACTCAATTCACAATGAGTTGTGTTAAAATTGGAAAAATTCAAAATAACATTTGTCGAAAAACTGAGTTACACTCGTAAAACGCAAAATATATTGTAAATTTGCTTCAAATTTTCAAATTTCAAAATAAAATCCGTCAAACCGCAATTTTTTCCGTTGAAATTACACTTTTTCCGTTGAAATTACACTTTTAAAACAGTGAAAGTGTAGTAACATTTGTATAAAAGTTTTGGTCAAAAAAAAATTATGCTCAAAATTTTTTTTTTTTGTGTATAATTAATCCATTAGTGAATGTATAATTAAAGCTAGAGAGATAAAGTGGATTAATTAGTGTATAGGAAACTCATTAGTGTTAAGTATACTTTTTTGCTTTCAATCTCAACCATCCTTAGTGGGATATCCAAGGGATGTAGTGAGGACTTAGGGACTCAAAATATATGGTGGACTCATTAGAACTTTACTCTCTCTCTCTCTCTCTCTATATATATATATATATATATATATATATATATATATATATATATATATATATATATATAGAGAAGGGTTCTTATAAGGTCCTTACATCCATTGAGTCCCTAAGTCCTTATAAGGGCCTTTGGATGGAAGGGATGGAGGGATGAGATTACATCTCAATGGAGGGCTACAATTCTCCCTCCCTAATCTTCTTCCCTAATTGTGTATAACTCTAACTAATTGTGTACAACTCTTCCACCATTCTAATCTCCCAACTCACTTCTTCATTCACTCATCCTCTCTCATTTCTCACATTCACTCTTTCTCTCTCATTTTCTCCCACCCTCTCTAAAAAAAAAAAAAAAAAACCCAAATGAAACTAAAAAAAAAAAACAAAAAAAAAAAAAAAAAAAAACCAAAACCAACCAAAGAACAACACCAACAACGACCCGACAACCCGATCGCCACCCTCCTCTCTAACCCGAAACCACCCCACACCTACCCCCACCCCAGATACCACCATTCACAACCCGGCTGACTCCCTCCATTCACGCCGCCACACGACCCCGAACAACCCGCAACACCCCGCAACACCCCCCCCAACACCCGACCAATGGTGACGACGACGCCAAGAACAACCAAACCGTCCCCACCACCATCACGACGCCAACAACAAACACCGCGCCAACAACAAACACCGCCGATACCTCCTTCTCCTCCTTTCAATTTTTTTTTCTTTTTCTTCCCGGATACAAAATTTGTGTTCCGTGTTTGGGGTCGGCTTGCTAGTCGGCGGTTTTTTTTTTTTTTTTCTCCATCCCTGCTCTTACTTTCTCCCTTTCTCCTTTGTCCTTTCTCCCTCCCTGCTTTCCCTTTCTCTTTTTTTTGTATTTTGATTGTTTTTGTTTTTTTCGTTTGGTATTTGAAACTTTGGTTTTTGTATTTGTGATTCGTTTTTTTTTTTTTGTTTTTTTTTCTTATTTCCTTGTGTTTGCCGGTGATTTCATTGTTCTTTGTTTTTTGTTTTATTTGTATTTTTGTTTTTTGTTTTATTTACGGTTTTTGTTAGATTTACGGGTTTTTTGTTAGATTTATGCATATAATTTGTTATTCTCATGAGTTTTTATTATTATTATTGTTATTTGGTTTTCGTTTTGTTATTGTTATTATTGTTATTTGGTTTTTGTTATTATTGTTATTTGGTTTTTATTATTTTGTTATTGTTATTATTGTTATTTTTGGTTTTTATTGCTTAAATTTCAGATTTGTGGTTTTTGGTGTTGTTCTTTGTTTTTTGTTTTGTTTTTGTTCTTTGTTTTTATTTTTTATTTTTTTTATTTGGTTGTTATTGTTATTTGATTTTTTGGACTAAAGTTATACATCTTGTCTATTAAAGTTATACACTATGTGCATTAGAGTTATACACACGATATTTAAATTTGGTTTTGTTATTTGGTTTTTTTTTTATTGTTATTTGGTTTATTTAAGATTTCGGGTTGGGTTGGGTTGTTGGTTTTTTTTTTTTTTTTTTTTTTTTTGTTATTTACTTATTATGTTGTTATTTATTTAGATCTAGTTTTTAGATTTTTAGATTTGTTTTAGATTTTTCATATTATTTTTTTTGTTTTTTTGTTGTTATTTTTTTTTTTTTGACTAGAGTTATACATCAAAGACCTAGAGTTATACATTGTATGTCTAGAGTTATACAGATTGTGACTAGAGTTTTACATCTTTTGACTAGAATTATAAATATTGTGACTAGAGTTATACATTAAATGCCTAGAGTTATACATTATATGCCTAGAGTTATACATCATATGCATAGAGTTATACATTATATGACTAAAGTTATACAATTTTGGACTAAAGTTTTACAAATATGGACTAAAGTTATACATATGAAGGACTAGAGTTATACAAAAATGGACTAAAGTTATACAACTATGGACTAAAGTTATACAAAAATATGGACTCAAATATAATATGGACTAAAGTCATATTATTTTTTTTGTTTTTTTGTTGTTATTTTTTTTTTACTAGAGTTATACATTGTATGTCTAGAGTTATACATTGTATGTCTAGAGTTATACAGATTGTGACTAGAGTTTTACATCTTTTGACTAGAATTATAAATATTGTGACTAGAGTTATACATTAAATGCCTAGAGTTATACATTATATGGCTAGAGTTATACATCATATGCATAGAGTTATACATTATATGACTAAAGTTATACAATTTTGGACTAAAGTTTTACAAATATGGACTAAAGTTATACATATGAAGGACTAGAGTTATACAAAAATGGACTAAAGTTATACAATTATGGACTAAAGTTATACAAAAATATGGACTCAAATATATAATGGACCTTAGATTTTTAGATTTGTTTTAGATTTTTCATATTATTTTTTTTTTGTTGTTTTTTTTTTTTTTACTAGAGTTATACATCAAATGCCTAGAGTTATACAGATTGTGACTAGAGTTTTACATCTTTTGACTAGAATTATAAATATTGTGACTAGAGTTATACATTAAATGCCTAGAGTTATACATTATATGCCTAGAGTTATACATCATATGCATAGAGTTATACATTATATGACTAAAGTTATACAATTTTGGACTAAAGTTTTACAAATATGGACTAAAGTTATACATATGAAGGACTAGAGTTATACAAAAATGGACTAAAGTTATACAATTATGGACTAAAGTTATACAACTATGGACTAAAGTTATACAAAAATATACCAAAGTTATACAAAAAAAGACTAAAGTTATACAAAAAATGGACTAAAGTTATACAAAAATTGGACTAAAGTTATACAAAAATGAACCAAAGTTATACAAAAATGAACCAAAGTTATACAAAAATGAACCAAAGTTATACAAAAATTGACCAAAGTTATAAAAAAAATGGACTAAAGTTAGTCAAAAATGAACCAAAGTTTTACAAAAATGAACCAAAGTTATACAAAAATAGACCAAAGTTATACAAAAATAGACTAAAGTTATACAAAAAATGGACTAAAGTTATACAAAAAATTGGACTAAAGTTATACAAAAATGAACCAAAGTTATACAAAAATGAGTTAATGGAAATTTTTGTATAACTTTGGTTCATTTTTGTATAACTTTGGTTCATTTTTGTATAACTTTAGTCCAATTTTTGTATAACTTTAGTCCATTTTTTGTATAACTTTAGTCTTTTTTTGTATAACTTTGGTATATTTTTGTATAACTTTAGTCCATAGTTGTATAACTTTAGTCCATAATTGTATAACTTTAGTCCATTTTTGTATAACTCTAGTCCTTCATATGTATAACTTTAGTCCATATTTGTAAAACTTTAGTCCAAAATTGTATAACTTTAGTCATATAATGTATAACTCTATGCATATGATGTATAACTCTAGGCATATAATGTATAACTCTAGGCATTTAATGTATAACTCTAGTCACAATATTTATAATTCTAGTCAAAAGATGTAAAACTCTAGTCACAATCTGTATAACTCTAGGCATATAATGTATAACTCTAGACATACAATGTATAACTCTAGTCACAATCTGTATAACTCTTAGATGAAAAAAAGTATCTCACAAAAAAAAAACGAGATTTAAAACACGAAATCGAAAAAAAAAAAAAAAAAAAAAAAAAAAAAAAAAAAAAAAAAAAAAAATGACGAAATAAACCGAGACGCAAAATCTGGAAAAAAAAAAAAAAAAAAAACGAGTTTATATAATTACGGCGGTGGTGGAGGTGGCGGTGGATGTGGGCGGTGGGTGGTGTCGGTTGGGATAGTGGTGGGTGGTGGTGAATGAGGAAGAGAGAAATGAATGATTTATTTGGTTTTTTGATTTATTTGGATTTTTTGATTTATTTGGATTTTTTGGGTTTTTTTATTTATTTGGATTTTTTGGGTTTTTTTTATTTATTTGGATTTTTTGGGTTTTTTATTTATTTGGATTTTTTGGGTTTTTTTTTAGAGAAGAGAAGAGTGAAATGTGTGAGATGAGAGAGAAATAGGTGGGTAGAAAACAAATATATAGTAAATTAGTGGTTAATTAGGGTGGATTAGTAAAGTGTGTTAATTTGCTTGTATAATGACTTTTGGTGGGTTCATCTCATCCCTCCATCTCCCTCCATCCAATGGCTCACAAAAGACCTTATGGACTCAAATATATAATGGACCTTAGTTGATCCTTCCTCTATATATATATATATATATATATATATATATATATATATATACTAATTAATTAAAAATGTGAAGGTCGTTTGCAAGAAGCCTTGTGTTCTTTACTACCAAACCTCTACAGTGGCATCGAGCAGAACAGTTGTTGCTAGGGGAGTTGAGGTTGAAGGCATTGCCCCCCGTGAGGGATGAAGGGAAGTGGAAGTGACCAAGTTATATCTGGAGAAGTATGGTATTCTAATAGTACCATGTAGTGAAAATTGGCTTTTGCAAGATGCCGTGGGTTCTATTGTGCAATGGCCTGAAAAATTCATTACTGTTGACATCTCCGAGGTAGTTATGCTAAAGCGAACGCATTTTATATAATGAACGCCTTTAAATTTATTAGGGTAACCTTATCTAACATATAGTAAGTATTTGGATTTTTACGTTTTCAGGAGTTACACGAAGCCATTATGGCTGAAATTAGCACTACTATGTCAACACCCAAAGTCACTGATTCGACTGCCTCTCCACCCAAAATTCAAGAGGTAGTGATAATTTGAAAAATAGATTGTGAGTTTTTCCTTTTTTTTGGTTATTTAAATTATATATGACGTCTCGTGTAATGTATATATTTTATTTTTCTAAATTTTAGACCGGGGTTAACTCTACTCTTGCTGCACACAACGTTGGTGTTCTTCTTAAAGCTAAATATCAGACCGATGATTATAAGCAAAAATTGAGTACTCCAACGTTCGTAGCTTTGCACCAGCTGGCTGAAATGAAGCTAGCTGTCGGGGAAGTACTCATGATTGACATCGAAGAGGATGTTATTGGTTTCAGTTTCACTATTTATATGGATGGGGAATCACTGTGTCAGTTTCTCGACCTTGACGAGTTAGATGTTATGCACATTGGAATTTGGATGAAGTAAGTTTTTTCATTAAAACTTGGCACTTGGTTTTACGAATAGTGATGTTTATTTAAATCATCAATGAAAATAACATTCTTCCTTCCATTTGACGTAATAGGTACCTGTGTACACACATGGCTGAGAGGAACTATGTTTCTCATGACTACGGATTGTGTCACCTGAATTGTTCTCTCATAAGTCCTTTGGATACTCATACAGAGAGTACAACGAGAGAATTGCTGAACGGTTGATGACGCCCAAAAGCCTATGGTTTGCCCCATACAATGAGAATCGGTATGTATAGTAGTTTATTATAATGAATCACGATTCTATTCATTTATTAACACGCTTACATGCATGCAATGTATATGAACTTACAATTCAATTTTCAATATTTCATAGTAAGCATTGGCTGCTAAAGACAATCAGTGTGCAAAAAGCCATAGGGATTGACTCTTGCGGACATCCTCCCAGTGAGAGATTTGTAAAGATGATGACTGAGTAAGTTTACAACCTTACATTATAATATCAATTGTTATTGTATGACCTTTGAAGACTAGGATCCTTTTAATGTCCCATCAGTATTACTGAGGCAAATGCTAATTATAATTTCCTATATATATTTATGAATTAGTGTGTTTCAAACAATTGGAGCATCAAGTCGAGCTTTTGTCACGATAAAAGTAAGTGTATTCTTAATAATTACTCATATCATTTAATTTATGTTTATGCCAGATGTTGATCTAATTTAGCTTATTTGTATGTGATTTATATAATAGTCTCCTGTACAACAACCAGGCAGCAACGACTGCGCCTTTTTCTGTTGTCGGTCCATGTGGGAGATTATCACCCGAAAGTATATCGACATACCCTCACCGGTTAGTGTGTTTTAATAACTATATCAAATGTAACTTGGGTTTAATTCTGTGTAATATTTCACTTATTCTGTCTATTTTGATTAAATATATTTTGATTTGTAGTTCCCACCTTCAATCAACAACAAAGACCCAACCTATTCGAAGAAAGACCTCGACGACATGAGAAATAAATGGGCCACTTATTTTCTTTCATTACCGGTGTGTCAATAGTTCGCTCATTATGAATGTGTGTATATATTCTGTTTATAATATTTTGATGATGGGTTGAATATTTTGATGCTGGAATTTAGTTTTGGTCACCTTGTTTAAAATATTTTGATGCTGGGTTGAATAGATCAATCTGTGTAATATTCTGATGTTGCAGGATTAAAATTTTGCAATCTTGTGCATTCTTGATATGCTATTTTGCGGTAGCATTTCAGTGAACACCTCTTTGCAAAAATTAGCATTTCAAAGATTTGTTCTTTGGAACCTGCTAAAACAATTTTTTTTAAAAAATTATTTATAAATTCGATCACGGTTAAAAATAAAACCGTGGTCAATAAATCTATTGAAAACGGCCGCATTTAAATAAAAACCCGTTGACGTATTCATCCATAATATAACGGTTTAAAAATCACAAACCGTTGTCGAATTCATGTTATTTAAAACGGTTTAATAAGCATAAACCGTTGTCATATTTACTACTCCCTCTTATTCCCGATAACCTTCTCTATTCATTGGTGGCACGAGAATTAAGGGTGTTTGAGTTAAATAAGTTAAAAGTATTGTAGTGGGGTGAGATAATGGAAAGAGAGAAGGTAATGTGGGGTATTATTGTGGGGTGAGGTGATTAAAATAAGTATTGTTGTGGGGGTAAGGTGATTAAAATAAGATAAAGTATGGGTATTGTGGGGTATTATTATGAGGTAAGGTGATTAAAATAAGTATAAAACTTTACTAAATAAGGAAAGAGAGAAGGTATTGTGAATAGATGAAAAAGGAAAGAGGGAAGGTTATGTAGAATAGGAGGGAGTATTTTACAACGGTTGTGTTTCAGTAAAACCGTTGTCATAGGTTTCCGTAGAGCATTCTTACTAACACTACCACGGTTTCAATATTATAGACAACGGTTTTTGAACCGTTCTTAATATTGTATTACGGTTATCTGAACCCGTTATTTACATTTCATAACGGTTCCGCCTTTTAAACAACCGTGGTCACGAAATAACAACGGTCGATGTAATAACGGTTCCGTATTTTGTATTGCAATGGTATATCACCTAATCTAACTGTTGTTGCATCGATTATTTGGCGTAGTGTATTATATACCTGAACTACATATATTGCATCCAATCATTCGCCGATGCATCAAAGTTGGGAATATACTTATGCAGGTCTTGACTGAGAATCAAGGAAGCGAAGATTTAGAATGATTGTAACAAAGTCAAATCAAATTTTACACGGCAAAAAGAGAGAAGAAAAATAAGGACATAGAACGGGAAAATAGAAGTATAATCACAACTATATTCACAATAGAACAATGTTACACAAGTGGCTCAAAGACCCATAATAAGTAATGAGCATTGATGAAAATTGGGTATGGAATTGCATAAACCAACTGCTCTACTCTACCGTTCACAAAGGGAGAAGCACATAGTTTTGAGAGCTATCAACGCAATAATATAAAAAAACAGAAGCCATACATCTTAAGGTAAAATGTTTCCTTTTTACGACCTCCGCCACTTTCACCTCTTTTCCCAGATTCACTTGCGTCTGTTGTATCAGACGAGCCACGGCCACCATAAGCTGAAATCAAAAGAAAATACTCTGTAACAAATATTCCAGATAAATTCAAAAAATAAGAGATAAATTCAAAAAATAAGAGTTAGATTGCGAGTGACGCTACCGCGAGTGACGCTAGAACGAACGCGAGTGACGCTAGAACGAACGCGAGTGATGCTAGAACGTAAGAGACGTGGCTGCACCAGAGGATTTCCTTTTAAGAAATCCGCTAAGAGGATGTGGCATACTATCACATATCTCACAACCCAGAGTTGCTTGAGTACCTTGAGTACATGTAATAAGATTGTAACAAGTTGTTTTAACACGCGTACATGTTTAATGAGAAAAAGAAAGTGAGACTCGTCGAAAATGCACAATTAGGGGTCTTACCATCTATGGGACGACAGAAAGTCACCAAGTAAATTGGCGTACCAAATCTCACCCCATTTGCGGTTACTTCAGCAAAGAAACATCTTTCAGCCGAATCCACATCATCCTCCACTTGGCTAACATCCTCCACGGGCTTAGCCAAGAAATCACAGTGAAACAAAAAACCGTTCCTCATGAAGCCATTGCTCTCAATGGGACGGACTAATGCATACTTTTTTTAGGCTGTTAAGTAATAAATAATAGGTAAGTCAATAATAAATCATTACGGTAAAGGTTGGTTGTAACAAGAAAAAAAACTTAAGTCTACATGGTAGCATACGTGTTTCCGATTGTAGTATGCCAAACCCTCTTGCGCAGTCTTTATAGATCTTTCATAAGAGAGTTTCTTAATTTATTCAGGGGACCGTTCTTTTTTTGGTGGTGGGGGATTACATGAATACAATGGATTAAAATCCTTGAATGAACAAGATAGAAAAAAATTTATCAAATCATAAAAAATGTTACTGCTGAAAAAAAAATAGAATTTAGTGATTCCTTTTGCATACTATGTTTGCTTGGGGGATTTTCGCTAAAAAAGACAGAACATGTAATTGTGCAGTTTAGTTTAACTCTATTGTTGCTAGATTTGCCAGCGTCCATAAAATTATGACGGGAGGGTGATCTCAACATTATAAATAGAGCTAATTGCTATTGCAGGGTGGTAAAGATGTTTAGGATGACAGTAAACATATAATGGGAACTAGTGTTCAAAAACTCGGCCGAGTTGACTCGTATCGGCCGATAAGTCCCGGTCTCGTGGCTTCCCGAGACACGAAACGACGAGTTATAACGGTTACTTTTAAAAGGGTAAAAAATCGTCTGAGTAGACTGAGTCAACTCGGGTATCGAGTGACTCGGCCGATATGACCGCACCCATATGTGATGATTTGATATTTTCTGACAAATTTACCAATAATAAAAAACAACCAAAAAAACTTTAAAAAAGCATTCAAAAGGTAAATTATTGCAATGTACATTATTGTAGATTTATGACTCAATTCCATCTATAAAAGCTACAATAAGGTCGCTCTTAGTATCTATCAAAACGAAGCTGAAAATCATAAAAAACTTACCTTAAATTTTGCGGATCTTAATTCTTGAAGAATACTAAGGTACATCTATCATCATACACTTCTTTTCCATCTTTTCTGATATCATGTTATCGTTTGTATGTAGCAAGTAGAATTGGGATATGGATGAAACGAGCGGGTAAGGAAGATAAGAGGATCTTGGTGGTAATTTTTCTGGGTTTGCAGAGATGGCGGATGGATGGAGTTGGACTGCTGGAGAAGATGTCATTTTTTGGGGATTGGTGGAAATCAATAATTGAGGGAAGGGGAAGGGGTGTGCGTGGCTTATCATAAGCCACTAAGGCCTAAGTTGCCATTAATAATTAATAATTATAATTATAATTATAATTATAATTATGGGTCATGACTCATGACTTATGGCTATATTAACTATTAGTATATTCCGTATATGTGTCTTTGTAGGATAATTGTTTGTATTTTTTTTATCATAAAACACTTATTTTATCAATTATATTAAAATGTATGAATGAATGAGTTTATTAAATCTTGATTTCCTTATTAGAGTATTTGACGACGTTATTTATTGAATATGTATTTCATATGTTTACTAATTTTATAATATTGTATGAAACTTAATCATATTTATTTTATTAATTAAGTTGAATATTTCCCTTAACAATATTTTATAATATTGCATGAAACATTTTATTAATTTATTGTCTTGAAATTCTTTAGAAAATTCCTAACATTGAAGACGTTGCATGGCGATTTGGAACAAAACTTGATAAGGGAGGTCGAAGAGTTCAATGTTTGTTTTGCAATAAGAAAATGAGTGGAGGGATTACAAGGTTAAAGGAACATCTAGCTAACAAAGCAGGAAATGTTTCCGGGTGTCCTAAAGTTTCTCCGGATGTTCGAAGGGAAATGTGGGATCTTTTAGTTAATTTCAAGGCAATAAAGAAAGACAAAGAAAAACGTGTCCGAGAATTTGAAGAGGATATTGTAGGTTCATATCGTGCCAGTGGTAATGAAAATGACGATAATGAAGATGATGATGACGACAACCAATTAGCATATGCAAGACATCAAAGTCGAATGCAACATGAGACTGATCACTGTCGCCAGTACGAACAAAATATTGGTGGTGCTGGAGGTATTAGAGTTAACCCGCAACTGCATTGATCAGGATCAGTCCAAGAAACTAGGACCAGAGGTCATACGTTTGAGCCCAATACCACCCCAACATCTAGATTGAAGGCCAGAGTCGTTGAACTTGAGAAAGATCATCCGAAACAGAAACAATCAAAGATTAGCACCACATGGTTAAAAAAGGCAAAGAAGCAATTGATCAAAGCTTGGGGGAATTTATGATTGATACTAATATTCCATTTAGAGCTATAAAGTCTCCATATGCAAATCCTTTGATGCAAACAATACGTGATGTTGGCGAAGGTGTACGAGCCCCTACGGCATATGACATATCCGAGGTATCTCTAATGTGGACATCTATTTTCATAATTTTTATGTTATGTATCTGTATTTGTATCTAATTTATTTCTCTATTTAGATATATCTTCCTGAAGCTTATAATGAGATGAAGGAATTCATTAAGACTCTCGAACCAGTATAGGATGAAAGAGGTGTGTCAATAATGTGTGATGGTTGGACAGAGCCAACGAACATGCACATTATTAACTTTCTAATATACTCAGTTCGTGGTACCATCTTTCATAAATCTGTTGATGCTTCTCATGTCTTGCGAAAGGATGCAAATTATTACTTCAAGCTTATGAAGGACGTGGTAAAGAAAATTGGTCCGCATAGAGTTATTCAAATTGTAACAGATAATGAGGCAGCGGTTAAAGCAGGTGGAAAAAAGTTGATGGAAAAATATCCACACATATATTGGACACCTTGTGTAGCTCATTGCCTTGATCTTCTTTTAGAAGATTTGGGTAAGAGGAAAAACATTAAAGCAGTTATTGAACAAGCTCAAAAGGTAACTAGATTTATCTATCACTATAAGTGGGCAACTAATTACATGAAAACATTCACTGGCGATAGAGAATTGCTACGTCCATCGTTGACTCGATTTGCTACAAATTTTATCATGTTAGAAAGTGTTGTAGATCTGAAGATTGCGTTGCAGAATATGTTTAATTCACCTGGTTGGATAAATACCAGATATTATAGTATTGATGAAACTGAAGTGGAAGTCCGTGAGTTGTTCTCTAGAAGTCCATCAACTGAAGTAGTTAAATTTTGGGACAAGGCAGATGAAATCTTAAAAATTCAAGCACCCATTGTCCGAGTATTAAGGTTAGTTGATGGAGATCCACTACCCACTATGGGGTATATCTATGAGGCCATGGAACGATGCAAGTTAGCTATTAAGGAAAATTGTACCAGTTATAAGCAATGTTGGGCCATGATCGACAAAGATGGGACGGTCAACTTCATCAAGATTTACATGTTGCAGGTAATATCACGTATTTATTAGTTAGATGTTGAACTTTCTAATTATTATTGATTCTTTAATTCATGTTTATTTGAAGGATGTTACTTTAATCCCAAATTTTTGTATGGAGTGGATAAACTTTCAACCGACAAAGAAATAAAGAAGGGTGTAAAGAAAGTTATCGAAAAATTGGCGCCAGATATTGACACTCACATTAGAGCATCAACTCAGGTTAGAGTAATATCCTACTAATTTTTCAAAAATATCAAATATGTTTAACAAATAATGATTATAAATGTTTCGCACGGTATTTACTAATTTTATTATTTATAGTTGTTCATGTATGAGCAAAACATGAATAGTTTTGCAAGTACCGTGGCTCAGAGAGCAATAAACTTAATGGATCCAGGTATCATTGGTTTGAAAATTTAATAATCTAGAATATAGAAATAATATTCAAATTTAATTGCAGTTGATATTTCGTAAATTCCGTGAATGCAGCTACATGGTGGTTAACGTATGGTGAGAGTGCTTCTGCTCTTCAGGCAATAGCTGTTAGGGTGTTAAGTCAAACCACATCGTCCTCTAATTGTGAAAGGAATTGGAGTATGTGGAGTCTTGTTCACACAAAAACAAGAAACCGTTTGAAGTACAAAAAACTTCACCAGATTGTGTACCTGCGGTACAACATGTGGTTAGAGAGAAAACACCAAACGAGGCGTAGCGAAAAGGAGATTGCTACAAGTTTTGATCCAATTAACTTGGATAGTATATTTGATTGTTCAGATCCCATAAATAATTGGTTGGAGGTAGAGCCGTTTAAGGAAGCTGAAGGTACATCGTGGATATATGTAAGTGATGATGAGAATGATGCCAATTTCCGGGAGACTGGTGAAGGTAATAGAGTTGTTCGTCCAGAATTTGCATATCAGAACAGAGTTTCACCCACTAGGGATTCTGTGTTGACTCCTCCGAGCAGTGATGATGATGGAAACGGGAACGACGATGGAGGTGGTCAAGATGATGGATGGGATGGTCGCGGTGAGTATATGAACTCGTATAGTGGTGAAGATGCAAATGTTCCACTCGGGAATTATGACGACCCTCCACCTGGTTTTGCAATGTTGGATCAAGTGTACGAGCGTGCCCGTAAAGGAAAAAATGTTGCCAATGATATGGATATCAATGAGTACTCTTGGCAAGGATTATCAGGAAATGCCGTAGCAAATGAGTCTGTCGGTTCAAACATAGACCCATATTTTCCATATTATCCCAATTGTGAACCAGCGGGATATCCACCAAGTAGTGGATATGACTCAATATCTAACTCACAAGGTGTAAATATCTATAATCATGGCAGCATCAATTACGGAGACACGCATTACCATAGTCCATCGTTTTATGGTTCTGATACTTCTTCGACCCGTAGTGGATGGGATGGCCACTCGAATCAAAATCAAACAGCATGGGGATTTAATGCCAGGTCGATTTTTAATGGAAACCAAAATGAACAATATGATTATGAAGAACCGCCTCGTCACTCCATGTGGTATTAATATTTCATGAAGGTCCACAAATATTTCAACCACCATTTGTGTTATTATTAGAATTAATTATTATTTTGTCTTTTTATGGTGTTATTATTATAATTAATTGTTATTTTGTGTTTTTTATGGGTGTAATTTCACGAAGAGAAGGCTACTTTATAAATTTGTAATAGTCAATTGTCATTTATCAATGTACAACTTTTTCTTATCTATTTCTTATATTCATTTCTATAGTACTTTACTTTGAGGGCTCCACCACTCTTTTCCTTTCACAATTTTGGCGCCAACTTTTCCATTTTTCCCTCCATGCTATTTTCTTTTTCATTTGTTTTATACTCTCCAATTCATCCTCTTTCTTCTGGTACCTACTTCTCCCTCAACTGCCATTTTCTTTTTCATTTGGCGCCATGCAGACTTCAACTTCTTATCGCCTAAATCCTTAATGTATCCACCGAGATTTTCATTAGACTATTAAAAACATTGTTTTATACATATTTAGACATAAAATAACATTAGAAATACTTATAAACAAAAATATAGCAAAAAAACATTGTAAAACAAAAATCGACCGCGACGAGCAATTTTGGTCCGCGGCAAGCGGTACAAGACCGATTCCGTGACACCGCGACCGCAACCGCGATCGCGACCGATACCGAGTTTTAAAACCCTGATGGGAACGGCGAAAACAGCCATGGTAAGCACGATAAAGGGGGACAATGATAATTGTGACTTTCCCACATTAGTCACCGTGACAGTGAACATGAGAAGGGGAGCAATGGGATGGAGGGTTTAGCAGCCTAAGCCTAAGTCAAGTCCTAGTTGGGGGGAATCAGGTTAATGAGAGCGGAATGTAAATTGAGAATGGGCGCTCTCAATCTCTTGCTAAGGGAATCAAGTTAATGGCAGTGGAATAGGGATGTGAACAGTCGGTTTGCGTCTCCTGCTAGAGAGAAGCCAATTAATGAGAATGACGAGTCTTTTAAAGGGAACCAAACGAGTGGGAATGAGAATTGGGGTGGGGTGGTCACAACCACCTTCCCCAAGCATGAATGGGTCTAGCAAAGTAGAGCGTTCGCCATATAGGACACCCTTAAATGAGGCTGATCTAAATTACTTCCTTTCAACCACTTGCTAATAGCAAGAGTCCACTTAAAATTACTCTAGTTCCTTACCAAATACTCTCTCCATACCAAACCAATGGTAATATTGACTTTTTCACACTTGTCGAGACACGTTTTGCAACGTAAATATCTTTTGTTACACATTATTAAAAATTATAAAAAATTGAAATTCTTATAGCATTCATAACGATAAATCAAACAAGATCTCACATGACTATATTTCGTCTTATAGATTAAGAATATTATCGAAAATTCTCTACGCCATAAATAGTGACAAAACGGTCAATGTTATCATTCATCTGGTATGAAGGGAGTATCATTCACCTTTTCTAAGTGAAAGAGTACCATAGTCTCAACCGTTTGGGCCTATAATACTCTCTCCAATTCTATGTATTCTTCCCCTTGTTTGTGGGCACGAGAATTAAGGAGAAGAATAAAATCTACCTAGTATAAAAGCTAGGTTCTTTAAAGCTTTTTGATTGGTTCCTATTTTTTAGGGATGAAACAACCAATTTTTTTAAATGTGGGGACCACCACTATCATTAGTGGATTTAATTAGACTTTTATTATTCCTCTCTTACTCTTATTTAATTAGAGAGCCAAATTTACACCAACCTAATAAACTATACATTATACTATTACAAACCATACATTATACAATTAAAAAATACAAAGTAAAAAAATTATGTCATTTCAATATTCCAGACTTGAAAAAATGTTAAAAAAAACGACTTATTTACTTCAAATAAATCCCAAAAAAAAAAAATGACTGTTATTAATTCAAATTTTATCATGAGTTCAAAAATAAATTCGATTCAATTCATTTCACATCAAAACAACACTTAAAATGAAGGATCTACTATGAATCCATTAAAATGCAAAAAAAAAAAATGGTAAAAAGTTGGATGTGATCTTCAAAATATTAAAGATCAACAAAAAATAGTACAAATTTTGAAAAATAGGTAATAAAAAGAAAAATATAAGATAAATCTTTCAGAAAAATTAATAATCCAGTCATAGGACATTAACACCCCTTATTCAAAGTATAAATGATGAAAACAATCGAAATAATCTACACAAAAAAGGAGAAAATATACATGTAGATTGCAAAATAGATGCTTATAATGTTAAATCATAGACCATGCAAATAAAATGGCCACATATTTTGAAATTATAGAATACACAAAAGATTAATAAGATGGTGAGGAAAAGGGTTGACATTCCATATCTGAGGTTGAGACTTGAGAGTCGAGCAAGTAAAAGGCAAAGCTGTGAGTTACGGAGGCAAATAAATAGTTAGAGTTGGACTTATTATGGGTGGGGTTAGATGGGTTGCGTTTATGGGCTGTGTTAATGGTCCGTGTTCTATTAGCGATGTGCTATACGAGTATTTTAAAGGTCATAATAATGTGTGCAAACTTTGTATTTATGGGGAAGATGTAACTAAACGCAAGTAGGATAAAGGGTTTTGTATGATTTAGGCTCTGTTCTTTTGGACTGAAACTTATCTGATCTGAACTGAACTGAATTTAAAGGATCTGAACTAAACTAAACTTAACTTATAGGATCTGAACTGAACTGAACTTATAGGATCTGAACTGAACTAAACTTATAGAATCTGAACTGAACTTATAGGATCTGAACTGAACTAAACTAAACTTATAGGATCTGAACTGAACTTAAAATAAGTGAGGTATAGGATCTGAACTGAACTTATAGGATCTCGAATCGAATCGAACTTATAGGATCCGAATCGAACTTATAAGATCTCGAATCGAATCGAATTTATAAGATCGAATCGAATCGAACTTATAGGATCGAATCGAACTTATAAGATCGAATCGAATCGAATCGAACTTATGGGATCTGAAATGAACTTATATTAAGTGACTTTAAGTCCAAAAGAACAGGGCCTTAAAATTATTTATTTATTTATTTTTTTGTAAAATGTAAGGTGGAAGAAATGAGATTAGAACAGAGTATATGGGTAAATATGGTTTCCTAAAAAAAGTAGGTAGATAAGTAAGTAGAGTTTGTTTTGTGGTGGGGTAGGAAATACGGATTATATAATAAGTATTGCATTGTTTAATTTTCTCTTGGGTTACCAATTTTATGTAAGTTTTAAGCTTATAATATATCGAGTAAGATAATAATTATTGTGTGAAACGATCTCACAATGTAAAATGGTTCATTTGTGTAAAAATCAAACTTCACACATTTATTGATTGCAAAGAATGAATTAATTTTTCTAATAGATGATCGTCTCACGGTGACCATCTTATTCTATAATTTGTTTAAGAACTAAGATCTCTAAATCTAATAAGTCGTTGACAGAGTTAACGAATTAAAAGGTCAAGTCTACGTTGACAAGTTTTCAATAATTAAATTCAATTTTATCCCATTTTAATAATTTATTTATTATTATTTTTAAAAGTAAAAAAAAATATTATCACGTAAAATCGTGTATAAATTGTGCCAGCAGTAAGTGTACATCTAATACAATATCTAACGTACTTTACAAGGAAATTTCCGATTATTTTTAATTTTATTACATTGTTTATATTTCCTGTAAGACATATATTAGAGTATATATACACAACTCCAATAAAACAAAATAAATTAAAAGTTACGAATAAACTAAACGTTATGAGGTAAATAAACTAAAATCATATTTTAAAAAAATAGAACACCGAATTTGAGTAACTTAATTTATATGTACGTCCAATCTCCAATTGTTATTGACTTATTTATATTGTCACGACATTAAACATTTAATAATCCTCATTTATACGCTCATATATTCAATAAAAACGCCTATAATTAAGACCCGTGCATTTTTTGCACGAGTTTAAAACTAGTAAGAGTAAAAAGTTGGGTGGGGTTTGGTAGTAGGAGAGAGGGATGAATAATTATGAGTTAAATAAGAAATGGTGGGACCAAAATATTAAGGAAAGTAATAAATTATGAGTAAAAGAGTTGGGTGGAGTTTGGTGATAGGAGAGAGAAATGAATAAAATAAGAGTAAAAGTTTCCAAAGTAAGAAAGGGGAAGAAAACCTGAATAATCCGTTTTAGGAAATAGGGAAGAATATATAGAATAGGAGGGAGTATATGTTACTTTTCGGAAGTATGAACTTCCAAAGAAGCAACTTTGTGCTAGACTATTGCAACTACATCGCCTATTATTTATCTAATATCGCATTACTACGTATATGACTATTGCAACTAAATCGCCTACTCTCCGTTCAACACCACTTGGCATGTTTGCTTTTAGTACGGATATTAAGGAGCGGATTAAAAAAACTATAAAAATACATAGGAAAGAGAATAGTGGGTTAAAAATGTTAAAAAAATATAAAGGTGGGGTTTTATGTTGGATTAGTGTGGGGTATGAATGACTTTTTTTGTAAATATGGAGTGTGAATAAAGATAGAATTGTCATTTTTTTACCTAAAAAGGAAACATATAAAGTGGAGTTGAATAAACGAAAAAGAAATACATGTAAAGTGGAGTTGAATGGAGGGATCGCATTACTACGTACATTTTAGACAGTATAAACATGAATTTGATTAAAGGCGCGCTTACCCGACCAAAGTTGGTGAAGGTACAGATATGAAGTTTGGATCAATTAGAACAGAGAACACCGTTCTCGACAAACAACTTGGTTCCGAATTGAGTGTAGAAGCAATCCAAAACCCTGTGAAATTCCAACGAGAAATTAACAAATGAAAATCAAACACAAATTTAATAGTATTAATTAAACAAAAGATAGACATACCTGCGATCCTCGTTGTCATTCATCGTTTTGCTTGTCATATTGTCTTTCCTTCAAATTCTGCAATTCGCAATTAATTAAATATAATAAGTTATAATACATTTGATCGAGTAAAATTGACAAAAAGCATGAGAATTATGATATGATGAAGAGGGGTAAATCGACACAAACCCTAATTTCTTCGATGATTGCATGGGTAAAAGGGTATAAAGTAATTGAAGATTTGAATAGCCGTATTGTGTTCTACTTGGACTAGTTTTTAAGCCTATATTTTAGTAGGGTTCGATTTTTTCTGGCTTATTTTCAACCTTTTTCAGTTTAGTTCAGTTTAGCTTCATTTTTACCATATTTTTTTGGATTTAATTTCAGTCAGTAAGTGAATTATACATCTGATGTGATACATCAGATGGTATAGTTTATGAGTATTTAGATAAAGTTTTTGAGTTTTAATTTAAAAATTTTGAGTTTTATTATAAAGTTTTTGAGTTCATTTACTTAAACATTAATCTCAAAAAGTTACATTATAACTCAAAAAAATTACATATATGCTCAGAAAAAATTTAATTTTTAACGTCTTGAAACTAAAATGTTATTTATAAACTTTATAAAACTCAAAAAAAATACACAAAAACTCAAAAACTCATCAAGTGTGAGGTAGTACATCTAATGTACAATCCGTTTTCTCAATTTCAGTTATTATAAGTTCAGTTCAGTTCAGCCCTATTAATTTCAGTTCAGTTCAGTTCAGTTCTATTAAGTTGAGATTAGTTTATTCAACATTAATATTATTACTCTTATTTTATATTCTTATTATTATCATTAATATTATATTAATTTATTTACTGTTATTATTATTATTATTATTATAGAAATATTTTTTTCAATATTTATTATTATTATTATTATTATTGTTTATATTATTATATTTATATTTAATATATTTATTTACTATTATATTATTATGATTAATGGCAATATTAATAGTACTAATATAATATAAGCATGCGTGTAGCATTATACTCTTTAAAACAGGCACTACCATTGTTATTTTTAATTTTCAGAAGCGAGGTGTGGTATTTTTAACAAAACACGGTAATTCTCGACTGAAATTGGTAAAAATGGCATATCCCAAAAAGGTCTCTTTGGACCTCTTTTATGAAATGAATCTATTAAATAAAAAAAATTTAACGATGAATTAATAGGTTTATATAAAAAAAAAGCCTCAACAGTCTGCTCGTCCTTTTCCTTATTAGCCTTATTTATTAGTTTAGTCAAGCTAATAAACTTCCTACTCTCGCGAATAGAAGTCTAGGGATGAAAAGAGAGATGTTGTTTTAGACTCAAGGAAGCTTGTCTGGATTGATGCTTGTGTAGTGGTGTGACCATTACACTTCGAATCCTGTCACTTTGATGTGATGGGCTAATGTGCACAGACCTTTATAATATAGGCAACATCATAGAATTATGAGACACCAGACTGTTTAGTCACCGGTTCAAGTTAGTTGATATTTTGACTCTCCGGAACACAAACAACTAATTAAATTATATTCTACCCCTATAATTTCCTATACGGTCGGAAACGTTACTAGTATCATGGCTCCTTAGTTGAAAGGGTTTCAATTCGATTGTCATTGTTATCATTAGTTGTGGTATGCCAAAACTCAGCGCATAACGCTATTTGTCATCCGATGAGTTTCAAAAGTCGTCTTTGTGACTCCCTTTCTCAAGAAAGAACAAAACTCCTTAGATAATAAAGCTTGTTTAAAAAAAGAGGAATTTGTTTAGCATAAGGATCTTTTAATAAGCTGATAACTACAACCTAGAAAGTACTTTATTTTATTGTTAATGGAGTTCATAATCACCCCAATTTGCCAAGTGACGGTAATGAATTGTTAGTCATTTGGGCCATGTTAGATCCACTTAACTCAAATAGATGGCTGAAAAAATGTCCTTATGTTTTTCCGTCTTAAAAGTAAAGCGAGTTAAACGTTATTGTATACTGTATACATTTATGAGATACGAAGAGTTTGTCATTTTATGTACTTTTGCCTTTTGTCTTACATATATATCTAAATCATTTCTTATTTCTATCTTAAACTAGAATTTTTTTAGAATTTATGAACACAAAATCTCATTTGTGACGGCACGTATCCGTCACTTTGGAGTGACGGATACCATTTTCTCTCACAAATGATCCAAATAGAGGAGAGAGAGAAACACATGGAGGTGCCCCCACCTTGTCCCCCTTATTCGTTTTATGAGTGACATTATCCGTCATTTGATCCAACCCGTTTTCAGCAAGACTTCCTGATTTATGAAAGCAAGCAATTAGATTCAAAGAACTTTAGCCTAAAAAGTAACCACCCTTGGATCACTAAATTTTGGCTGCAGCTTTTGGAATGACATTGGTTTCACCATCCTACTTTTCTAGATTCTTCTTTTTTTTTTTAGTAGGTGTATGTGCTTGTCATTCCAAATTAAAAGGCATCTCCACCTTGAAACATTTTCATATTACACCCATGTTATTCACCTGTCCTCTTGAACAATAGTGATATTCCAATTGGTAGGTCCAGCCCCGTCTCGTGTCGATTATGCAGAATCGGACATATCCAGTCTTATTCCTATGTTAAAAACATAAAAAAGTTGCTTTCGGATATCTATGGTACAAATAAAAAGCGAGTTGACACGATCACACGGTTTTAAAACGTGTCAATTCAGTGAATTTATCTGTTGTAATTAAATTTAATGTTGTTGTAACTTTTAGTGGTAAGTTGGTCAGTTGTGCTCTTAATTATTGCATTTCATTTCAATTTGATTTGTATTTTGCTTATCTAAATTTGGAAAAGTTTTAAGTAGAAGGGACTCTTTTGCATTAATTCAGAATTTGACATGATTTGGCCACAAATAACAACCCAACAACTCAAAATTTCACAAGACTTTTATTTTAAGCTAATCTACCCTTGACAGTAACTTATACTTAACTACGGAGTCTTAAACTTGACACTTACCCATGTCAGATACTTCTAATTAATTCCGAATAATCAGACTGAACCATGCAAACAATCAACATCATAATTAAAATATTATACATTCACAGCCTTAAGAAGATGAAGATACTTACACAATGTTGTTAATGCCTACAAACTCAGAGTAAATTTAATTACCAGACGATTTCGACTCTAATTAAAATGCTTCCAATACTAAGACTCTACGAGTACTAATTAGACCTTACATAAGCGCCTTGGTAAGCACCACTGTACAAGTTTTGTCGTCCATGGCCGTTGAAAACCATGAAAGGGGCGTCACCGTTGTTGTTCCTCCAATCGAGTACCATCTTAGGCACAATGTTGATCGATTTCTGCAGGTTCGGCTTCTGATCAAAATCTGAGAGGGGTGGTGAAGATTCACTGATATTAGCAGTAGTGATATCGTGAATGCTAGGTCTCCTTTTCTCCTTGACTCCTGAATTTTGCCTTAGGAAGTACTTTTGAGCATGGCTAGCCACCTGAGTCGGGGTTTTCGTGATCACGTAATTTCTTGATATATTTCTCCAATCCCCTTTTCCTTGCTTCTGCAGACCAAGTAAAAACCGCCTGCAAAACATGATTCATCGCGATACAGATTATCACTCGGACAGTCGGACTACTCCCAGTAACACATCAAACGCAGTTAAAAATCTCCCATTCAACTGATTGTTTACATTTCATTATTAAAAATACTTTTTACAAAAGATTAGCTAAAAACGTAAACAAGAAGTCGAATTGGAGGGATTAATACTCGTACTTCAATTCACAAGCCTTCAGCATTAACATTATGTTAGATATACGTAGTCTTAATCTTATGTTAGAAACACAAATAGACTGGTTTCCAAAAAAATCACAAACTAAACAAGCTTAAGATTTTCCGATGACAGTCTTAACCACTAGACCAGGACTTAATCGGTATAATTGGTAACTAAACATTAACTAACCCATTCCCAGCGGCGGATCTACTAACAACATTCCGGGGTGCGCGTACACCAGAAACAGAATTCTTTTTTGCGTATTTTGTTTAATTTTCACGCTAAAAAAATAAATTTATAGAAGTAACTTTTTTATGTGTATATAGATTTTAAATATTAATCAAGACCCCGGAAAGAAATTTTTCTGGATTCGCTATTGCCCAGTCCCTTAATGAAAATCACGTCGAGAACTGGGTCGAATGACTGCTACTTCTAGAATTAGTTATAACACCCAAGATTAAAAAAAGTTACCTATGCTCATCTTCAGTCCAAGGAACACCCTTTTTCCTCTCATGATCAGAAGGCCTAGACAAAGAAGCATTAGACCGTTTTCTAAGATGATCAAACCTTGTATCATCAACCAAATCAAGTGTAAAAGCAGAGGTAAGATACCCAGGAGTCGGTACCAAACCCGCCTCAATATCACTCACATCTTCAATCAACTCTTCATATTGTTTCATCACATCCACCACTGATTTCCCTGGTAATATTGATGCAACTTTGAACCATCTATCTGGTGTGTTTTCGTCGAATATTGCGAGCGCGCTTTCGAATTTCTTGTTTTCTTCTTTTGTCCATATTGTGCTTTTACAACCCCCTTCAAAGAACCAATTGTGTTGAGGATTGAACATGGATGATGTTGGATATATTGCTCCCATTTTTTTAAAAAAATTGTTTTTTGTTTTACCCTTTTGAGCTTACTTGAGATTCATGGTAGTAAATAGTTGAATTTAGGTAAATTTGAAACAATTTGTAGAGAAGAAAATCTTAAAAAATTTATACTAAAAATACCTACATGCATGCATACTTAAATGAAGAAGAGGGAGTATAAATTTATGAACAATTTACCAAGATTATAATTTTATGTAAGAAACAAAAAATTACATGAAATAAAGAAAATAAAGGTTTTGATTGAAGAGATGAACTCAAATAATTTGTAAGAGATGGAAAAGCAAGAGATGAATTTTCTAGAGTTGTTTTTAGAGCTTAAATTAGAAGGATAGAGGAGGGTTTATGATAAATGAGGGGGTGGGTTAATTAATTAGTTAATTAAAGAAGCATTACTTAAATGAGAATAATTACAATAAAGTTTGAAGTGACTGTGTATATATTATAAGCCTCTTGATTTAGTGCACTTTATCACAATAATTTTAATCCCCTGTTTTTTTTGTGGGTATATTGTTTCGTTTTTTCGGATGATAACTTTGTTGAAGAAGGTTAGCAAGAACGGTCGCCTTCGCTGAACAGTGAAAAATTGAGGTTTTAGTTGAAATTTTTGAATTTGTTTGACTGTATATTATATTATATTATATTATATATTGTACTAATAGTTCACCTTCACTAAAAATTTCTCACCTCTCTAACATTAAATACTAGCTCATCCTCATTTTAATTTAAAGCAATATATTAAGAGGAATGTTTATATAAGAATTTGCTAGATGATGTTTTTATAAATATTTCGAGAGAATTTTGGAAATAATGTCCTGAAATAACATTCATGTGACATAAATTTTATAAATAGAGGAGGTAATAATATTATCATGAAAATTATACATCATCTTTGTCATATTGAGCCAAAAGACATTATTGGTACATAGTGTTAAACACCAATAATGCAAATGGGTGTTAATGTGTTATGGTGGTATCCCAAAAACTCGAGTTATTGAGAGTAATATTACATGGATGATAAAATTACTTTCATGCGGTAAATATTTGAAATTATATACATGTAATCATTAATCAGTGGTGGAGCTAAGGGGTTAGTTGGAGCGCTCGCTTCCTCTGACGGACAAGATTTTTGTGGTTTTTAGTTAAATTTTCCAAAAACAAATTAGAGTGTCCCTTATATAATTACTCTTTCGCCTTTCCTAAAAAAATTCGCCCTTCTTAAGTTCAAATTCTGACTCCGCCACTGCATGCAATAAATATGTGAAAGTGACACTCTCTCTCTACATTGTGTTTTACTTTATGATTTAGGGGTACATTATATTAATATATAATGATTTAACAGAATAATTTTGAAAACATAAATATGCGAGAAGCATTGTCTCGCTATGTTATTGAGAGATCACTTTTTCTGTGCTCCTTTATTTGTTTTTCCGTAATTGTCTCATTATTAGTATTGACTTAAAGTGACTTTTATTTAGTACGAATCTTCATTATGCTACATTTTATCATAAATTATGACCAATTTCATTAATAAATACAGAATACTAACTTATTTTATTATCGCCAAAATTATATTTACTTCAAATTATAAAATGGTTTCATAAAAACTCAAATTTCCGAAAAAGTTTATAGAGAATCATAGATATGTAATGTAGGACATATGAACCTATAAACTTTGTTCAATTGCACAAATAAAGTGCTAATTTCCATATCATTTAGAAAATTAAGAGAAAAATTGATATAATTGGATAGTGAAAAAGGAAGGTGACATGGTACCAAGAAAAAGGCTCATTGGTTGACGATGATTGGAGGCTTTAGTACGTGTGAGAGTCCCCACTCTTGCTCAGTGCTCCATATCATTGTCAGTCTCATATGTGTGATATGTTCATTGAGTCATTATTCTTAGCAACACAATATGTGGTGCGCCAAACTGGCATGAATTCCATGCGAGTCAATGCCACTTATATTTTTATTCATTTTCACTAATTTTATGCTTTTGAAAAATATGAATTTTAGACGGTCACAATGTCACATAATAATTAGAGACGTTTTCAGTAGAGTTATACATAGAGAGTTCAGTTAAATTTTCACTGACTCGAAAATGAAAACTGATAATAATTGACTAGGACGGAGGGAGAAATATACTCCATACTAGTTTAGACCCGTGCAAAATTTTGCACGGGTATATATAAAATAGTACTTAAATGGTTTCAAAAATATATACAGAACAATAAAATCTTGTCCATGTCAATGACGGCCTGACGGGACATGTAACATCTAAATTCATTGCCAAATAAGTACCCCTTCCATCCCATGGAAGATGCTACAGTTACACTCGGTGTATAGAATCTTCTATACACCACCAATAAAACATAAACACGTGGACAAAGTCTGGCTACCTTATTCACAACAGTATTTCCCTCCCGTTTGACATGATTACAACGAATGAAAGAGAAATATTTCCTATACTCTAGAATGTCATCAATAATTAAAAACCATGGACAGTTTCCCCACTTTCCCGGAAATACTCTAGAATGTCATCAATAATTAAAAACCATGGACAGTTTCCCCACTTTCCCTTTAGTCTTTTCGTTCACAGGCTTTGCCGAGTCGCTTTCAAGAACAATTCTATGTAGTCCCATCGCCTGGCTATTTCCATCCCGAACCAAGCTACAATTCCTTAAGCAACATGCACTTTCCAACTTGCCCTTACACTGCAATTCGACATAGCCATGATCGTCCCGTCTTTAACCCTTCCCACAACTCCAAGACCGACTTCTCTACAATCAAATAAATAGGGCTCCATCAGTGTTAAATTTAATGCAATCCCCAAGTGTTGGAACCCAAGAAGTTAGTGAAGCCCTTGAATTTTCTATATTTCCTTGAATAACCTTGTTACTGAGAGTAATCTGCCACAAGTCTCTCGAATCCGATCAGTTTACTAAAAGGATCGGGGGTAGGTCCTCAAAGATAGTCGCATTTTAGAGATATCATTGTTATAAAAACATAACAGAGAAGACCATAAACATCTCTTCTTTCAATGTAATAACAGTAGAAGGTGTATGTGTTGCATTGACTGCTCGATGGTGCCAGGCTACTATTCCATTATTCCAGTGACTGGGGCTGTTAAGTGGTGGTGGAGGAACAACTTTCATTCAAGGTTTGAGAATGATGCATTGTCTGCTGTAATCTTGGCCCTCTTTTATCATATTTGGTGGGCTCGGAATTCTTGCAAGCACACCAACTCCATTCTCCATCCTGAGGTGGTGGTTAAAACGATCAGAGATGAGGTTAGATAGAGAGTTTTAGCTAAACATGAACATGATCTTAGCTCTACCATTTCTTGGATGGGCCTCACATGTACACTATGAAAAGATAGATAGTGCTTCTACCAAGTATAGACAGTCATTCTCTCTATCTCATTTTATAATTTATACAGTATATGATATTGATATTTTCTACTTAACGCAAAACAGTTATTAAAATAATTAGCCCGTCTCAGCGCCTCTTATATCTAACAATATAAAAATGCGAGTTGGAAATGTCATTATTGCAATTGGCCAGAGCGATTTATTTGAAAGCTTGAATCGCGCTATCTTAAATGTGGGAGCCTAAATGTTGCAATTATATGTCCTAAGACCAAATATTACATACATGTGTGGTTCAAATTGAGATATCTTTAATTTTGGCTAATTGTGTCTGGAACTCCAATAACATACTCCCTCCCAGTCGTCATAATGTTCCCCTTTGATAATGGCACGATACTTAAGGAAAAATATTAAAATAGGAGTAAAAGAGTTGTGTGGGGTTGGTGATAGGAGAGAGAGATGAATTATTAGTAGTTAAATAAAAAATTGTGGGGCCAAAACATAAAAAAAAGTAATAAAATAGGAGTAAAAGAGTTGTGTGGGTTTGGTGATAGGAGAGAGGAATGAATAAAATAAGAGTAAAAGTTTCTAAAAATAGAAAGGGGAACATTACTTGAATAATCCGTTTTGGGAAAGAGGGAACATTATAGCGACTGGGAGGGAGTATACTCAAAGGTTGGGAATAGTAGTAATCTTGTTATTTTTCCTATTTATGATTTTTTAAAAAAAAAAAAAAAACATGAAACAAATTGTTAAATGATAATTAAACTGTTTTTGAAATGGTGAACACCAGACAAACCTTGAATATTAATTCTCGTTCTAGCATTTTGTCGAACATCTAGAATGCCTTACGTATAAAATGAAAAGCTACTGCTATTGAAATATCAAATGTCAATACATAATGGCAAAATAGCAATAGCAAGACACATATGAGATTGAATAGCGAAAAACAATCAGCAATCCATAAAAACAATCGATAAGCACAATAAGCAACTCATAGATGAAGAGAAAAAGAAAGATTTAAAACGACGACATTAAAGTGAATTATTGAAAAAAAATTACCCAATGTGATATTAATCTGGATAGAAAAGACAATAATCTGCAAAAAAAAAAAAAGGAAGATAAGTAAAACAATAATCCGCACAGAAAAATAACTTAATCTATTACCTGAAATCGTGAGCACGGAGGTAGATGTGATAGTTTATGTATGGAGAAATATTTGTGTGAAGCAAACTCGTTTATGAGAAGTAGTTATCGGTAGTAGGCGGGAAAAAAAAGTGTTTTGGTTGTTGTTTTATTATTTTATATAGATTTAAATGAGAGTGAGTATGAATCACCAGGGTGTAGTTATCGTAGGACGCGGGTTCAAGCACTACTCCTACCTGCAGTTTTGAATTTAGTTTTGTAATAAACATACCTTTCAAAAGATAATTAGGCCCGATCGACGCTAATTGTTGGCTATTTAATCAACTTAATGAGCGAATTCATGGATGGCATTTTGTTTTTTAATTTATTTCTCATTGATTTTCTTTTGATTTTTGTTTTCTTTTTGAATTTATATTATTATTGTACATAAATGTTAAGTATACTTAATACTTCCTCCCATCCAGACCAAAGGTTACAGTTGCTTTTTGGCACTATTCATGGTCGTAGGGAATCTTTGATATTATTCTTAATCTATAAGACAAAATATAGTCATGTGAGATCTTGTTTGATTTATCGTCATGAATGCTATAAGAATATCAAATTTTTATAATTTTTAATAATGTGTAACTAAAGGTATGCACGTTACAAAACGTGTCTCGACAAGTGTGATAAAGCAACTGTAACCTTTGGTCTGGATGGGAGGGAGTAGTAAAATGGGGGTTTTGACTTTTTAAGATAACAAAAGTTCTCTACGTAAAGTCAAACCCCTTCATCGAAATCCTAAAAACGCCACTGCTCATAATAAGCTTTATCGTTGAATCTCGAACATAATAAATTGTCTATCCCTAACTTTGTTATTAGCAATTATTTGGCATCCGGGCCAATATCTCAAGAGAGATGACATTTTGCTAACGTAAACAATAGAGATTCTTATTAAAAGGCTTGGAGCATAGCTTACTATTGGAAGGTGTGGTTGTGGCACTTGTATAAAAAGTTGCACTTAATTTTTCCACATCATCGCATTATGGATTGATGCTCTTGTGTGACCGACCGTCGAGCAAAATGAAAATACGTATTATAAATAAATTTTATGATTGTGGGATATTGTTCAATTTGAGACACTTGTTGTCGACACGAGTGAAAACCTAGTCACCGTCTTATATTATTGGACATGAATTGTTAATAATTCAATAATAGTTCAACAAGCTTAATTATTGGACGCTTTCTCTCACATACACTTATTAATTTAAATAAATTGAGAGAACAAATATGACCTTAATTTGGTGGCGACACATTTAATTATGAAATGGTCTCATATACGAGTATGAATCCAATTTACTATCAGTTTAATATAAGTTCATTTCACTCAATTAATACTATTTAACTTTTTACATGAAGAAGTCGTCAAATGGGGATGTAAGCGAAACAGAGGGAGTAACAACGATAATATGAAAAAAAAGTTGACGTGATAGAGGGATTATAAAGAGCAAAAAAATTCGGAACACATGTAGCATCCGCATACTTGCATTGTTATTTACAATGGTTTCACTAATGTGACAATAATTCAGATTTATACGGCACGTGGAGTAAAATTGAAAGAGACACAAAGATTCTGAACCTTAATATGAGTGTTATAGATATCTCGATTACAAAGAATATAAAACGTAAATAAGCAATTGGGATAAAAAGAGTATATTATTTAATATTGGTATCATTACTTTTTTATGAAATTACGACTTAATAATCATTTAAAAAAAGGAAAACCTTAATTATTTTCGTCGGTCTCATAGCTTGTGCCACGAAATGAAAATAGGGTTTTTTTGGGTAAAATATGAGCTTAAATTAAAAAACTGAGTTTACAAACCGAAAAAACAAGTCAGGGAGTCTAAATACAAAAGTTCTCAATAAAAGAAGAAACATCATTCCAAATAAAGTTTTCATCATTTTATGGCAGTTCTAAATGAAAATAGAGTTTAACATACTCAAAATATCTCTTATTATACCTCATAGGCATGCAATATTATTGGCATTTGCATGGTTTAGTTAGAGCCTCTTTATTAGCCATGTCTCTAATATGTAGAGACATAGAAAAGATCACAAAATTTTACTTGTAATCGTCACAACTCTCAATCTTGTAACAATTTATACTTGATTTAAATAAAATTAAAAAGAAAAGGAGGTTCTGAAATGTGACAAGCTTATAATAAAGTAAAAACAATTCACTCTTGTATTCACGTACTCACGTTAAAGCAGCAAGAAAAACAATTATAGAGTAATTAATTTACACATTTGCAAATTAAAATCCCAATTTAAGAGAATCTTCAAAGAATATTCTTGTCCACTATGTATGATACAAATAAATTGGGTACACTGCCTTCGTTTTAAAGCTCAAAACCTTTAGCATTTGGGTAAGTCCTTAGGAGGTGGTACTATTGCCTGATTAGGCCCTTTGCCATCTTCTACTAAAAATGCCATCTTTAATCCCCATGATGTGTGTACCTCTAGATGGCAATGCATGAACCATATACCTGAAAACAAGTAACATGTAATCATGTATGCATAGTGATATACTATTTCGTCGCAAAAGTAAGCTTTGTGACGGAATAATGGCGACGAACCGTCCCTTCTTTTCTTTAACTAAGTTGACATATTATGTCAATAAGAGACAAGCATTGTAGGGCATCTTAGTTCAATGTCCAAGATTCAAATAATCAAATCTACTCCGTTTCACATTTGACCTACAATACAAAGATCTTTCTATTTGACTTTTGCGGTCTCTAAGAAAATACTTTAACCTTTATTTCTAAGCATTTACATATTGCTTATTTTGATTGAAATTAAATTTTTCCGAAAAATTGTTTAATTGTTTATGTAGTCATTCTAGTATCATATCACGATTTTTTTTAATATGTTTTTCTATGTATTTAAGATTTTAAATTGATAACTCACTATTTTTTAGTTTAACTTTATTTTAATTTAAAAAGTCAATAAAAATTAAAATTGTAAAAATAGAAATGAATATTTTAATGAAAATTTTCTTTTTACCGAGAAATTAATGATGTTATTTTTGAAATATTTTTACTATTAACATTTTCTGTGCAAATTCTTCTCATTAAAAGTCGACGAATTTTTATGTCAATTATTTAAAAAAAAAAGTATACAGTTTTTTTATCATATAATAATGGAGATAAATTTATGTATAATGTGAAATAATATAGAATGTTTTAAATATTATTTATAAAAATAATGAAAAAATCAAAAATAACTTTATTTTAGGAAATATTATTTAGGCGGAAAAAATAAGAGCCCTTGACCCTCTATTCGGGTTTAGTAAATAGGGGATTCTATTATCATATTATAATTTTTTTATGTTTTTCTATGTATTTAAGGTCAAAGTTTGGAAACTTTGACTTTAAAAAGTCAAACAGAAAATTCATAGTGAAATTGAGGAAATATTGTAACTTCAATCAAATAGTAAGACCATATATACCTGGATTATCAGCTCGGAACCGAATAGCAACCCATCCAGCGGTAGGCACGTCGATAGTATTCCGCTCAACCGGGATCGACAAGATTGAAGTTCTTAGGATCCGTACTTGCATTATAATTTCCTAACCCCATTCCAACCACAAAGAAATTGAACCCATGCAAATGTATAGGATGACTTTCGGGTGCAATAATAGAAGTACCTTGTAACACAACTTGGACCGTCGCGTTAAAGGGCAACTTATAAACCCTAGTACCATTCATAGTAGCTAAAGTTCCGGTATAATTACCGGTGTAATTAAAATTAATCGGAGGATTCCCCGGGAAATCATCGGTAAAAACACCATTTAGGTTAGTATAATGTGCTTGAAGCAGAGCAAAACTCGGCATTACAAATGTAACGTTATTTATCGAACCAACAAGTTTACTACCATTAACACATGTTGCACAAGGATTTACCCCTACACCCATGGTAAATAATAGTGAATGATCAATTTTTAACGGAATTTTAACGGGAAATTTGATTGAATTAAGACTTCTAAGCGATTTAGTGTAGTTTAATTGAGAAATTGTGGAATTTATTTGTGGCATTTGAGTGATAACAAGGTGAGAATTGGTTAAGGCGTGTTTGTACCGCAACAAACCGTAGTTGGTTATGTTGTCTACGCCGACAGGGGCGTCCATGAAGGAGGAAATCGCGATTAAGTATTTCCCGGGGGGTTGATTAGAGTGTAGTAGTGCATTGGTGGTTTGGCCGGGTGCGAGGTAGATGGTGTCGGTTGTGAATGGTTTAGTGTAGCTTGCGTCAACTTCGATTACCGTGAATTTGTGACCGGCGATTTTGAAGAAGAGTTCGTCGTTAATTGCTGCGTTGATTATGCGTAGTAAGTATGTCTTGTTTTGCTCGACGTGTAGGGTGTATGTACCTGTTCAATTGCAATACAATTGTTAGTTTGGATTATAATTCAAGGGCATTCAAGTCAAGACGGTGGTATTATAAATTACTCTTTTTATCCCGGTTATTTGTTTACTTTTTTTTATATATATTTTGTAAAAAATATTTTAATTAAAAATATATAAGTGCCTTAGTGAATGGGAGGAATTCGGATATTATGTTAGCATGCACGTATGAAATGAGCGTACATAGTACGTACTCTGAGAAGAACTAGGGCAATTTCGAACAGGTCCGGTATAGCCATTAATTATGTGCGCATCGGAAATATTAGGCGGTAATCCAGATTTTGTAGCTTGGTTAATTACTGCTTCAGTGTCTGCTTTCCACCAC